>NC_060125.1:308105241-308407741 GCF_021461395.2 Schistocerca americana | reverse complement strand
ATGGCGTAAAGAAATGCTGAAACCGGTAACATTCAAAATAAAATAAAATAATTTCTTAAGTTCTACGGCTGTAGGTGAATTTCATTCAAACTGACAATATACATTATACTGTGCAAGATAAATTCTAAGATTTGCAGCAGCAGTTACTTCACTTGCATATCATACACTTAATTCCGTTAATTCAGAAGGGTCTATAGAACTCGTTCCAATTAAGGGTATGATTGAGTCAATTTCCACCTTTCCAGCCACAGTCATTGAGACATAGTGTAGGAATTTAGTAATTTAGAAAGAATTCTGCGACTGGAGCTCGCGATAGGTATAAAATATTAAAAATTAAATTAAAACAGCCTCTATCGCCTTTGCAGATTTTTTATTTGTTAGCAACCGGTTTCAGTCCTTTCCTCAGGCCATCTTGAATCTTTTGCTACGGATCTCGGTCCGTGTGCCGCCACCTGCAGCCATAATGGCAGTGAAAAGCCTGTAGATGGTCGGAGGAAAGGGCCGAAACCGGTTGTAACAAATGCAAAACCGGAAAATGCGATCGAAACTGTATTTATTTGATTTTTAGCATTTTAGTATTGTAGGATACGACAACTACTGTGCTGATTTCCAGTAAATGACTTGCAAGTGAGCACATTTTGTGTGGTTATGAGGATTTCATCTGATGGAAGTAACTTGAAGTTAGAAGGAATTTCTCTTTTGATTGTAACAATTGGTGTCGTAGTTGAGTGATTCACATGGTCTATCTTTATACAAAAGCGAAAAACGTTGATACCCAGCACTCATTATTTGATGATGATCAATGTAATTCCAAGGAAAGATCGTCATGTTTCTGCTACAAGGCACATGCAGCATCCTTGCCTCCGGAATGACTAAGAGACAGAATCACATCCTGTCAAAGCATGTACTGAAAATATATTCTTACAAGTGTCACCTAGATTATTAGCACTTTCATTAATGTAAACTGTCTGCCCATTAAGAAGATGGATTAAGGAAAGGCAAACATACGCTTCTAGCATTTGTAGACTTAGAGAGTGCTTTTGACAGTGTAGCCTGGAATACTCTCTTTCAAATTTTGAGCGTGGCATGGGTAAAATACAGGGAATGAAAGGCTATTTACAGTTCATACAGAAACCAGATGGCAGTTATAAGAGTAGAAGGGCATGAAAGGGAATCAGTGGTTGGGAAGGGAGTGAGACAGGATTGTAGTCTATCCCAGATGTTATTCAATGTTTATATTGAGCAAGCAGTAAAGGAAACAAAAGAAAATTCGGAGTAGAAATTATAATCCATGGAGATGAAATAAAAACTTTGAGGTTCGCCGATGACATTGTAATTGTATCAGAGACAGCAAAGGACCTGGGAGAGCAGCTGAACGGCAGTAACAGTGTCTTGAAGGGAGGATATAAGATGAACATCTAGAAAACCAAACGAGGATAATGGAATGTAGTCGAATTAAATCGAGTGATGCTGAGGGAATTAGATTAGGAAATGAGACACTTAAAGTAGTCGATGAGTTTTGCTATTTGGGGAGCAAAATAACTGATAATGGTCGAAGTAGAGAGGATATAAAATGTAGACTGGCTATGGAAAGAAAAGCGTTTCCGAAGAAGAGAAATTTGTTAATATCGAGTACAGATTTAAGTGTCAGGAAGGCGTTCCTGAGAGTATTTTCATGGAGTGTAGCCATGTATGGAAGTGAAACATAGACGATAAATAGTTTGGACAAGAAGAGAATAGAAGCTCTCGAAATGTGGTGCTATAGCAGAATGCTGAGATTAGATGGGTAGATCACATAACTAATGAGGAGGTACTGAATAGACTTGGGGAGAAGAGAAATTTGTGGCACAGCTTGACTAGGAGAAGCGATGGTTGGTGGGACATGTTCTGAGGCATCAAGGGATCACCAATTTAGTAGACTGGTTGGCAACACTGCGCCGACGGGGACTCTTCGAGTATTTGCTGCAATAAATAATGATAAAAAGCGTTGTTATTAAGCTGTTTTTATACGTTTACAGTTGTTATAAATATAATCTAAGTGTTGTTAAATTAGTGAAAGTGTTAGTGAAGTAGATTAAACGGGGTAAGAAGCGTATTTTTCTTCTCGCGCCTGTAGCACGAATCCTAGGTCTAATTTCACGCGCGCGTTTCGCAAGTAAGCAGTGAAATAAACTTATATGTAAACGTTTCCAGTTGGTATAAATATAGTATAAGTGTTGTGACACTAGTGGAAGTGTTAGTGAAGTGTTAAAGAAGATTAAGCTGGGTATGAAGTTTATTTTCCTTCTCGCGCCTATAGCACGGATTTTAGGCTTAATTTCACGCGCGAGTATCGTATGTAAACAATGACTTAAACTTATATGTAAACACCAGTTTTTTTATTCAGTACTCTTTCAATTTATTTATATCTGTCTGAATAGTTTCTAGGGTCCTTTGTTTACGTTTTAGTCAGTACTCAAATCAGTTTATACAATTTCTGTTTTTATGATGAGTGAGAATTGTGTGACATGCCGTAGGATCGTTAGTTCCGAGGTGTGGTGTGATGGGTGCTGTAGTTTCTTTCATTGGGGCGAATGTAGTGGCGTGGGAAATGGGGACATAAATGAGGCTCACCAGTGGTATTGTAGGATCTGCAGTAGAGATAGGAAAATACTGGAACAGGAAGGGAAAACTGCAGCTCTTAAAGCTGACATAGATAGGGCAAGGGAGGATCTGGACAGGTTAAAGAGGGGGAAGGGTGAACAGAGGTGGGAAGTGGCAACAGGTACTAGGGGGAACAGCAAAGGAGAGGATCAGACAGCTTTGTCATAAATCTTGAAAATAGATTTGATCTGTTGCCTCAGTCAGAATCGGATGAGCCTCATGTAGCTGAAGCTGTAAAGGGGGCACAACAAGCTTTCAAGGACTTGAAAAAGGCAGTGAAATTTGAAAAGAGAAAGAAAGTTCTGTTGGTAGGTAGTACCCATGATAGAGGTGTTGGCCAACTACTGCAGGAAAATCTAGGTCCAGAGTACCAAGTCACAAACTTTTTCAAGTCTAGTGCAGATCTGGGTCAGGTAACAGAGCATGTAGGTTTTTTTTTATGCAAGGATTTCACAAAGGAGGATGCCGTGGTTATAGTGGGCGGTCTGGGAAATAGAATCGACAGAGACTTTGAATATTCCATAGAGAGTGACCTGTTGAAGATAGCATTAGCAAAGAATCATAAGAGTGTGGGATTTGTGTCTGTGTTGAGACGCCATGATCGGCCTCATTTGAACTCTTCCGTCGGGAGGGTGAACTTGGAGTTGGAGTGGCTGCTTAGGACGGATATAGTGTCCCATATTGGTTTGATTCCTGTGGATGCTATCGATAGGTGGGACTACACTAGACATGGCCTTCATCTCAATAGGAAAGGGAAGGGAAAACTGTCTGGGTTGATTGCAGAAAACTTAAGGGGGGACACTGTCACATGTGGTAAAATATCACTAGTCACAGGTGTCAAAGGGATGCCTTTTTTAGGATAGGGAAGGGGGAAAGAAAACGAGTTTTAAGAAAGATTAGCAGACACATTCAGTTTAAGAAAACAGATGAACAGGAGTCAGATTTTAGCATACAGCCTCCATTTAAACAATGTTTAATAGAAAGTAATCAGAAACTGCCAGTTGATCTTCGCCAAAGCAGTTATAATCCAATTAGTATGCAGTATCAGTTATCTTTATTACACCATAACAATCGGGGACTCAGAAATGAAGTTGATGAACTACTCATTTGTATTGATGAAATGAATTAATCTAACCAAATTGACATAATCTACCTCTCTGAATATCAAGTGACCACTGGTGTAGATATGTTAGACATTTCAGGATTTAAGCTAGCTTCCTACATCTGCAGAGTAGATATGGATGGAGGAGCAGTTGCTCACCAAATCCTCAAGGACAGTCATTGATAACATTTTTATAGACAAATCAAAGGAACAAAATCATATCATAAAACCTGTAATAAATGGACTATCAGATCATCACATGCAGCTCCTTCTTTTGGATATAAATTCTAAGGAGATTATCAAGACTGCTAAATTTGAGTACAGGAGAGTAGTCAATTAACCAAAAATTGAGTGTTTTAGAAAACTGCTCAAAGATATGAACTGGAAAGATGTTTATAGTCCTAATGACATGAATGAAAAATATAACACATTCATGAACAATGTCAGTACCATGTTTGAAAACTGTTCTCCTCTAAAAGTTACGCAAATTAAACAGAAGTCTGTAACAAAACCATGGATTACACAAGGAGTAAAGATTTCCTGCAAGACAAAAAGGAAAACGTATCTGTCGATCAAGAATAGCTTCAATACTGATGATTTAGCTAAATACAAGGAATACTGTAAAATATTAAAAAAAGTAATTCAGACATCTAAACAAATGCACTACGAGAAGAAGATAGCAATGTCAGGCAACAAAATAAAAACAATATGGGATATAGTGAAAGAGGAGACTGGTAGAACCAGAAAGGAACAGGAGCAATTAGCATTAAGGGTGGATGACACATTAGTAACCGATGGGCATAGTGTGTCAAATCTATTTAAGAAGTACTTTATATCCGTTGCTGATAGAATGGGATTGTCAGGATCAGTAAATAATGCCTATGAATATCTGAAACCAGCCTTTACAATTAGCTTGATGTACATGAATAAGTCACTCACTTCACCAAAAGAAATAACTTCCAGTGGTTATGATGAAATATCAACAAAGTTAATTAAGGCATGATCTTGTGAGTTTAGTACAATTCTAAGTTACTTGTGTAGCCAGTCAGTTATAACTGGGACATTTCCTGACTGGCTAAAATATGCAGATGTTAGGCCTCTATTCAAGAAACGGAATAAAGGGATACCATCAAACTACAGACCGATTTCACTTTTGCCAGCATTCTCAAAATTTTTATAAAAAGTAATGTACAGACAGATTCTCAACCATCTGACCACAAATAACATATTATCAAGAACACAGTTTGGATTTCTGATGGGTTCTAATATCGAGACGGCTATTTACACCTACAGTGAAGATGTACTTAATTCATTGAATAGCAAATTACAAGCAGCAGGTATTTTCAGTGATTTGTCAAAGGCATTTGACTGTGTGAACCACAACATCCTTTTAAATAAATTAGAATTCTATGGTTTCATGGGCAGTGCTACAAAATAGTTCAAGTTATACATCACTAACAGGTAACAAAGGTGTCAGTGCAAGCGACTAGTGAATTAAGTCATCAGTCATAGTCAGAATGGGAAGAAATTACATGTGGTATCCCACAAGGATCCGTTTTAGGGCCATCGCTTTTTCTTGTGTACATTAATGATCTCTCATCATTTACACTGCCAGAAGCAGAGTTCGTTTTGTTTGCAGATGACACAGGTATTGCAATAAATAGTATGTTGAGTGTAGCTCTAGGAAGATCTGCTAATCATATTTTCATGGATATTAATAAATGGTTTAAAGTCAACTCACTGACATTAAACTTCGAAAAGACTCACTATATTTAATTCAGAATCTGCAAGGGGTTTCCACTCAGCGTATGCATAAAGTATGAAGAAGAGCAGATAGGAGAGGTTGACAGTCTTAAATTCCTGGGATTACAACTTGATAATAAATTCAGCTGGGAGGAGCACACCACAGAACTGCAGAAACACTTTAACAAATCTGTATTTGCAATTCGAGTGTTAGCAGACATAGGCGACATAAAATTGAAAAAGCTTGCATACTTTGCTTATTTCATTCCACAATGTCATATGGTATAATATTTTGGGGTAACTCTTCAAGTCAAACAAAAGTTTTCAGAGTCCAAAAGCGTGTGATACGTATTATTTGTGGAGGAAATTCACGGACGTCCTGTAGAAACCTCTTCAAAGAACTGGGTATACTAACTACTGCCTGTCAGTATATTTACTCCTTAATGAAATTTGTCCCAAATAATATATCTCTTTTTGCAACAAACAGCTCAGGTCATACATACAATACCAGGAACAAAAATGATCTGCACAAGGACTTAAAAGCACTTACTTTGGTTCAAAAAGGGGTCCACTACTCAGGACCACTGATCTTCAATTATTTGCAGCAAACATAAAAAATTTAGTTACAAATAAAGATCAGTTTAAAAGGAGGCTGAAAGACTTACTAGTGGCCAACTCCTTCTACTCCATTGACGAATTTTTTAATAGATACAAATGATGTATTGTATATACTCATACTATTAGTACTGTTATTTCAGCTTTAAAAAAATGACATACTATTAGTACTGTTATTTCAGCTTTAAAAAAATGACATGTTCCACATCCACGAGGATCTCCTCAGCACGGATCAATGGAACGAAAAACTAATGTAATCTAAGTATTGGAGGGCAGCGTGGAGGGTAAAAATCGTAGAGGGAGACCAAGAGACGAATAAACTAAGCGGATTCAGAAGGATGTAGGTTGCAGTAGGTACTGGGATATGAAGAAGCTTGCACAGGATAGAGTAGCATGGAGAGCTGCATCAATCCAGTCTCTGGACTGAAGACAACAACAACAACAACAACAACAACAGTAAAAACTACAGGAAGTGTTCGCTTGCAATAAAAGTATAACGATCTGGATGTTCCTCACACTGAAGTCCCATTTGTAGAGCATAGGAAAGCAGTGTAACATCAGCTTCCTCATGAATGAGTGCTGCCTTCTTCTTACTGACAAACTGTACTTGATTACATTAGTATTAGATGGAGGGTAGGAAGTCAACAGGCTGTTCCTTATTTTTATGCTGCTTAAAATAATATTTCGGGTATTAAGTACCAGTTGCAATTGCTTAAAAGCACCAGCAGATATGCTTCTTGCTCGTTCATGATTTTTAGAAGATGGTGTCACATAATTATCAAAATCAATATGAGTGTCGTAATGTGTAGAAGGGGAGGGATGCAGTAGAACCAGTTGGTGATTCCATGTTGCCTTCAGTGAGCTGAGCATGTGGAGAATTAGCTACTAAAGTAGTGAAGGCAAGTTCCTCTAACAGAACTGCTTCTTTTCCTTTTCGCATATTACTGTATTCATAAACTAATGACTACGGAACTGCAGACGGTTCATATTTAAGAACGTCTAAAAAATTCATCTTCCTTTGTTGAGCGATAACTAAAAAGCGAGCAAATATCTTTCCTGAACGGCAAATTCCTTTCTTTTCCAACTGTAGAGCCTTTCTTGAACGCCACAATTGTTACTTCTTTATGAATCATCTCGTAAAAGCTAGTAAGTAATATGTTTTCGAAAGCAGTGGCCATTAATCACCAACAGCTAGAGCATTATGAACATTTACTCTTTTATCAATTTTCTGGCCAGTGCTAGTGTTGACTGCAATATCTTTTTCAACTAACAAGGAATGAATGTGTTGTGAGAGAGCGAATTGTATTTTCTTGTGGTCGTGGGCATTTCACATTTGTCTAAGGTTTTCCCGTCTTTCTCCGAGAAGTGGCTATTGTTCCTCTTGACGTGTCAAAAATTAGGTTCATTGACATGGATTCTTCGTTACATATGTGCTGTGGAAGTACCCATCCAGCTATTTGATCGGGAGACAGTGTCATCCCTACAAGACCCCATTTCGCTTTCCTATAGTGGAAGTAAGCCTTTTCACCAAACCGATCAGAGGTACAGAATTTTATATCCCGGGTATGTGTCGGTACACGTATGCTCCATTTCTTAGAAGAATTTTCACGTTTTATAGCAACGCATTTCCCATTTATAGTACATGAATTGTCATATACCTTGCATAATTCCAGTGGCCGCCTACAAAGAATTATGGGAAGATATGTTTTAAGCAATGGATTTCTAACAACCAGTATCCTTCTCTTAGTGATCTTATGAACAGATGAATGGTTGTTACTGGATTAATAAGCACGTATACCAATAATCTACCACTAACACTATCTCTAATTTCGCCCGACATTTTCTGTTGTTCATACATATTAGAAAAATCAGTAGTGACGAAAGTATGGAGAGGTATTACTACTATACGTAAATATCTGACTGTCTATGGCCATGCTTTGCCTGACAGCATAGGAATATTGAGAACACACATGTGTAAAAACAGTAATATCAATCGTAGGGTCTCTTCTATATATCTTTCCTAGCGAATGTAAATCTGAAACAAAAATAAAAGGTGTAATTTAAGATCCACTCCATCCATAATTGAAGGGGCTGTAGGAGAATTTTTCGCATCATTCTCTTTCCCACTGTGAGTCTACCACATTTTACGATTCATTTTCTTCGATCCAACGCGTAGATTTCGAGAAATTTCAATATGTCCAGTGAAACTGACCACACATTATGCTGTGTAATAAGACAAAATATATGACGTCACAAAAATTTATGCTCAAGAATTCCCCAAGTGGCACCATCCTGAAAATGAATTCCTTCATGTCTATCAAGCATCTGAAAGAAAAAGACCTTTACACCAAGAGTTAGATGACATTAATTTTTAGATTTATCACTTCCGGACTAAAACAATGTATTCTGGCAATGAAACTTTATCTACTGTGAATATTATGACATCCATTAATTATGCTTATTTAATACGTTCAGTTATTATTGAGATTGAAAGTGTGAATGTGAAGTCATGATAAATAAATAGTGATATATGTTAACTGTGGATACGTTAGCACGAGAACTAAATCGTGAGAGGATGAACGATCCATATACTCCGGGGAAATTCGGTGGATTATGGTAATGGAGAAACAGGAAATATTATGCTAATTCAGTTATTTGAAGAGAGAAGTAAATGAATATTTGTCAGTTTATTAAATTTGTTCACTTAATAAATTACTCTTAAAAAAAGCTATTAAATCGTGATTTGTCCTGTGGACAGGCAAGGGATGGCACGCTTTAGTTATGATATCGGATTGGCTACGTAGTTTCTTAACCAGTCATAGTATAATATCTGGTGGGCTAGAGGAATCGCTCTGTGGCGTCAGAGGAAGATTTGGAGGTCAGCCTTCATCAGAGTCGGGCTAGTGTATTAGGAGCTGTGAACAGATGTAACGATTTTGCGGATGAATTAAATTTGATCGTGGAGTGCCACAAAGTAATCTTAAACGAGTGAGAAAATCGAAGGCGAGAAATTCCGATTTTACGTATGAACTGGAACTTTTGAGGTAACTAAAATCCGCGTGGCAAACTGTGTTAGTTGGGACCGAGCACCGAACGTTCAAAATGGTCGAGTTGCCAAATAATTGAGCGAGCATGCAGTCAGAGTTAATCAGTTTTGAAATCTTTTCAGTTGCATGTTCAATTAAACACCATAAGCTGGCTAAATAAGAGTGACTGTGATTCCGTGTGAATGAAGGATTTGTAGCTTCTGATTAGGACGGACTTGTTGATTATTCTGTAACAAAGAAGTGACAATATAGTTTAATTTTCATCCGAAGGCATTACTTTCATTTAATAAGTCTCAGTTAACGCGATACTAGAAAACATTTGATGCAACCTGTAGGTACGTGTACTGCGGCTAGTTTCCGCTACAGCTTTGTCTAGCTGACCAATGTTACTCATTTTCTAACAGGCAGACGTGTGGGCTGGTCTGTAGATGAAGAAATCGCCGAAAGGTGAGTGGACATTTTCTGTGGGAGGAACATTAACCGCGCCATTGCATGTATAACTGATGTACGACATTGGTACCAAATCAGTATTCGCCTAGCTGGATGAGGGAAATCGCCTAAAAACCACATCCAGGCCGGCCGCCCCTCGTCATATTAATCCACCGGACGGATTCGAACGTCTTCTAGTGTCCAGCAAGCGGGCGCTTTAGCGCGTTCGGCTCTGAGGGTGTGTTTTAGATTTCATTGTTAATAAGATTTTGCCATACAGCCGACAGTCTTCCCGCAGCGCTGTTTCTGCAATAGGGCTCACTGTCTTAACAAATTAATGGCATTAGCGTAGGCAGAGTAATTCATCCAGTAAACGTTACAGAACGTTTACGTAATCAGCCATGGCTAGGATTTTAAAATTTGCCCAGCTTTGACTGTTCAGATGAATCCATCATCTTCAGCCACTTTAATTATTAACTGTGCTCTTTAGCGCAACAGGTATTTCGTGGGGCAGATTAATTTGAAAGCACACGCCTCGGAAACTCGTCATCACTGGCTGCCTGGATTTTGATGGACATAGCTTCACAACGAAGCATCTTTAAACTATGATTTTCTGGAAAATTTTGCTCGATTCCACACCTTTCATTGTCTACTTGCTTTTCTCCTCCAAGCAGAGTCACAGTTCTGTTCACACTATAGCCCTCTGGAGGTGGAAAGGGGTAGTTGAAGGACAGGATGCCGGGAGTCCACAACGCAGGCAGGATAGCAGAGGCAGTGAGTCGATGCCTGGTAAGCGTCCAATGTTTCGTCAATGAAATAGCATTTACTATTCAGTACTATAGTAGTCATGCCGATGCTCGGAGGGGCTAATAGCGTACATAGCTGGTAGAGATGGGCTGTGGCCAGTACGCGGCCTGAAAGTGACGTGCGGGTGAGGATACGACGAATCCAAAGATAAGAGAAGGCAGGTGAAACTAGCAAGTCGGCGTCCCATTCCAGCAGCTGCGTTGCCTGGAGGCGACTTGTGAGAAGAGCATCTTGGCAAGTGAGACACCTGGACCCTTGTACAAGGGGAACCTCACCACAGCAATGTCTGCTCACATGAGCAGAGGCTGGCAGCCAGGAGTTTTCCTGGCCAATCGACGGCTCTGGACGAGACACTGCATGGTGGCTTAATTAAATATATGCAAATATTTTCAAGTTTTGTAGCTGTCTGTCCGGGTACGCAGTCTCGTAAACGGTTGGCCCTGACTAGTATTAGTACGCAATCTAACTGCATAGAATAACAACAAAGAATGAAAGAAAACTTCCGTTAACACAATTAATTAATTAAGTCCCCAGCAACTATAAAACCTACGAAACAACAAAACACAAGTGTAACTATTCTATGTGTGGAAGTGTGATTCAACGTACACATCTGGCACGGTTCTTCCTGAATAAGACAAGGTATTTTAAGCACCATTTACACTGAAGTAATTTAAAAAAAACAGAAACACTATAATTGCACATAGAAACCAGAATTACACTCTAATACATGAACACAAGCCAAACGCTTTGTTGACTGAACCTGTGACCAAGAGACATTGTTAGTTAGGACATTTGAAATAAAAAAAAATTTCTTTGTCTTCATATATATTGACGAAACTTACACTCTGATCATTACAACATCCGCAATCGAACAGCATCGGCTGTCTAGCCCATCAGAATACCTGCATACAACATGCTCACAACTAGTCACGGCTACATCAGAACTCCTACTGCCCACACCTCAACAAGCACTCTCCACGACGACTTCACGACAAGCACTCTCCACTACGACTTCTCAGCAAGCACTGCCAGTGGAGTCGGCTTTATAATACTCTTTGGCGCAATCTGTGGCGCTGTGACTCAGTGTAGCCACCTTTCCACACGAGGACCTCGTATTGAAAGACGGCAGCAGCTGAACGAGGGATCCCAAGTGGTCCGCCGGTATCTGCCGGATACGGGGCGCTAAGTCCAGCTGCCTGGTTGGAGACTCGTAGACTTTTACACTGCAGACTCACAGACTGATGTAGATTCCTCCTCAGGATAGGTGGTCAGCAAATGCTACACCTGTGACTAAGGATGATGAGTATTTATTCGGGTTCTGTCCGTCCTTGTTTCGCTACAGCAATAGTTTCTTCACGTAATCAACTACATATTGAGGCTCGGATGCGAAGTAATCGGTCAACCGACGCTGCTGTGGCGCTACCTTTATGCTGTGTCGTTGATATTTCCATATTCAGTACGATCTGCAATGTGTAATGGACCGTCAGAAGAAAGCCAAACACCCGTCACAACGGGGCCATGGGCTGGTTCCATTCAAAATTTATCACCACACGCGTTAAGATATTTATCCCACTGGGAGGCAAAGTGATCAATTCGTGTTGCGGTCAGCGGCTGACGCATCCACAACGCACTTCCTCGCCCGATTGACACCGACGTTCAAAGATGTAATTCTTCAGCTCGCCAAAGAAGAGAATACCACACCGTAGTAGATGAGGACTGAACGAAAGACGTCGCAGTGCTTCCTAGCCAAATCACTAAAGAGTAGCCGTCATCCGACTGCGAGTTTGGGGGCAGACGTCACAGTGCAACAGGATGGTTCCATCCGACGGCACTCCTGGGCGTTCTGACTTTATGGCGCGTCGCGATTTCTGCGAAGTGTTTTCATAGCGCAGGGCATTGACTGTGATTCTGCACTCGAGGAACACGACAAGCAAAGGGTCTCTGCAGCCAAAGAACATTACCGGAACTCGTGTGAACAGCTTGGGATTTATTTTTCGGGGGAGATGAGGAATGTTTCCACTGTTGGCTTTGCCATTTGCACTTGAGCTGTCGGAATGCTGTCGGACGGAAACATCCCGCTGCATAATAATACCCGCCCTCACACTGCCAATCGAACGGAGGCTACGCTTCGGCGATTTAGCTAGGAAATACTGCAATATCCTCCGCACAGCAAGGATTTTCCACCGTGTGATTTTCACATATTTGACTACCTGAAGAAAGACATGCGTGGACGTCGGTTTCATAAACAGGAATTGATCGTTTCGTCTCCCAGAGGGATAAATGTCTTAACGCCTATCACGATTACTTTTAAATGGAACCATTCCATGGTTCAGCTGTGGCGTGTGTTCGGTTTTCGTTTGACTGCTTCTCACAGGAATTGCCTGGCATTATAGTGCTGTTATTGTTGCAGGAGTAGTGCACGGATCGAAACTTGTAAAGTGTCACTATTTCTGGCGAAATATCACTTGTTACTAATCACAAAAGTTTATGTCAGGCTCTTAATATCGTATTACCAAGTCAGAATAGTTATATGTTTTCCAGATATAAATTTCGATATTAAATTAATAACTGTAATCTCACCTGGACTGAACTAAATAGTCGGTTGCAGCATGTTTGTAAAAAGTAAGTCCAGAACTGCAAACATACTAAATATATGTCTGCTGTGAACAGACCTGAAAACACGTATGGTATGTAGTACTGAATATATATCTGCTGTGAACAAACCTGAAAACACATATGGTACGTAGTTAACAAAATCTTTGATTACCACCTTGAACAAATCAAGCTACGTCCAGGAAACTTAATTATGGAGGCAGTCCTTCCCCACATCTTTGTCTACAATGTGACACATTTTGTCAATGACGCATGACTGACGATCTTGGTTGTACGAATCTGCGGTTATTGTCCTCAGGAAACGTTTCAGTCCGAAAATAAAGTCGTCCTCACTCTGGATATTCCAGCCATGCAGGGATTTTTGATCCAGTAGAGAGGAAGAAATCACTTGGTCTCATGCCAGGACAATGCAGGGGACGGGAAAGGTGGAGAAGAAATAATTTCCGTATCCCATAAAAGCACAGAATTAGCTGGAGCCTATCCGTGGAGCGAAAACATATCTTCCCGCTATATGTAATATTACTTCCTTCCAAGGGTGTAAATATTTGTAATTTTAGATTTAAATAAGAAGGTAAAATGTTGCCGAAGAAATGAAATACCGCATTGCCAGCAAGAACAGAACACATAAACATATGAAAATTACAGGAAACGCATTGAATCTATCACTATTCTTGAGACATAAAATATTTGTGGAAGAGAGCATTTCATTACACATAGCAGTTTTGCAGTAGGTCTACAAGTCGCGGTTAAAAGCTGAAAACGTGGTGACGCGACACAGTTTTACTGTTAGTTGTAAATTCAGAAAAATAATCTGCGTAGCAATAATAATTACGATCTGATTTCGTGAGAACAAAGATAGCAGATTAGACTTGCGGATGCTAAAATGTAAACACGATCAAGCGCTATGGGACACGATCGTTGAGTACAAATTGATTACTTTCAACTAATTCAAAAGACTGAACAAACATAAAACGATTTCGTTGTTACATATATACTGGATTATGCGTTCAGCAACTAAAATAATGTCGTAAAATACAATGTTATGAAAAGGACAGTTGGCTGCTCCCTATAAAGAGGAGACGTTCAGTTGTAGACAGGCACAGCAAAAAGACTGCTATATTTTAGGTTCAAATGGTTCAAATGGCTCTGAGCACTATGGGACTTAACATCTGAGGTCATCAGTCCCCTAGAACTTAGAATTACTTAAACCTAACCAACCTAATGACATCACACACATCCATGCCCGATGCAGGATTCGAACCTGCGACCGTAGCGGTCGCGCGGTTCCAGACTGAAGCGCCTAGAACCGCTCGGCCACTCCGGCCGGCTGCTAAATTTTAGCTTTCGCCCCAAAGACATTCTTCTGAGGTAGACAGCACCCACTAGTACACACAAACACACACATGTACACAAATACACAACTCAGACCCTCATCGTCACCGTCTCCGGCCGCAGTCCTTTGCTTGTGTCTGCGACTCAATGTCTCCTGTATGTGGTGAGTAGCAATCAACACTTTTCATAATATTGCTGTTATTCATACTAAACTTGAAGACATTACCATTTCACAATAAAATTCATCGTACAATGGATGGAACAACCTCCCAATCGTGAGTCTCGAACAAGAAGAAGGAAAACAAAACTTCTATAATTTTTTAACAAAAGAAAATAAAAATTTGCAGAGATAGTTATGAAATAGAAATAAAGTTCATACACTGAGATACTGTCTTATAGATAATACTGCTGAGATACGAGGGGACTTCTATAATTAAAGCAAAATAATTTTTTCTGAAAACAGGCTTTATTCAGGATTCCAATAAATTATGTTATTCCCAACTGTTAGGCTACAAAACCCTATTTTTTCAAACTAAAGTAAATTCAGTGAAACTGCTTTACATCACCTTGCTATGAGGGCCTGTACGCCCGCATGGTATCACTCTGCGTTTCACGTAGTCAATAACCTCATCATGCACGCACGGCTTCACGCAGAGTGGATCCTTCTTTCGGCCAGACACATGGAAATCGGAAGTTGCGAGAATCCGGGCTGTTGGATGGATGAGACAGAACAGAAGAACAGTCAAATGACGTTTTTCGGCTCGTCTCGCGACCGTCGCCTTGTATGAGGCCTTGCGTTTTCATGGAGAAGGTGGAGTTCATTTGTATTTTTGTGGTGACGACAACACAGAAGGCATTTCTTCAGTTTCCTCAGGGCAGCGGAGTACACTTTAGAGTCGATCGTTGCACCATGAAGGAGGACATCAAACATAATAATCCCTTTAGCATCTCAGACGACCGTCCCCATGACTTTACCGGCTGAGGGTGCAGCTTTGAACTTTTACTTCGGAGGACGCTTGGTGTGGCGCCACTTCATGGATTGCCGTTCTGTTTCCGTTTCGAAGTGATGAACCCTTGTTTCATCGACTGTGATGTTGTTCCACAAAAAATTGTCACTGCCAGCGTCGTAACGCTCGAGAAACTCCGCACCGATGATCGTTACTTGTTCTTTGTGGTTTTCTGTTAGGCGGCGAGGAATGGAGCGAGCACACATCTTTGAGTACTCCAACTGGTTGGACGAGTATGTCAGCATTACCAACAAAGACGACCACTTGTGCAGCGAGATGTTTTATTGTGATCCGTGGATTACCTCAAATGAAAATGTTGGCACGCTCTAACAGTGCAGGGATCACCGCTGTGTACAGGCTGCCAGCAGGCGACAGATCGGACAGTGTCGCGCGACCTCGTAGCGATAATGACAGATGCCTCATCTAACGACTCACCGTGCTTTTGCTCACTACCAGGACTGAGCGCACATTCTGCAAATGCCTTTGATGCCCTGGTTTGCCTCCAAATGAACCTAAATGACAGCTCTGCTTGAAAGTTGCCTCCGTTACAGGGGGCACTGTGAAGGATACATATAGCGCCACAACCAATGGGAACTTCATGAAACTACAGGAGCTCAAGCGGGAACATTCCACGATGTCCCACAAGAAATTTCGCATTTTTTCAACTGAAATTGGCCGAGATAAAAAATGTATCACATTACTTGTTGAACTCCCCTCGTAGAATAATTTGCTTCAGACGCTTCGCTGCGGAAACTTCCCGTAATCACGACAGAAGATTTCGATAGTAAGTCCCTGCAATGGTTTGTTGGTTACCATCACCAGTAAATGACAATCGCTAAAAACACCCAGGATCACCTTGCCAGACCATGGTCTGATCTTTTCCTTTCTCTGCGGTTGTCTCTGTGACATAGTGATACAGACAGCACTCCGCAATGTCGATCAGGCGATTAAAAATGTCATCAGGCTTTTCATTTACACAAATACAACATTTCTGTTGCTGCCTCGGTTCACCGATCTTTATGAATCAGTATGGGCACTCGTGGATCTGGCGGGCGACGACCTTTGTCACGTTCAAAATGTCATGCAAGATGCAGAAACCTGCTCCATGACTGATTTTCAATTTTTTGCACTATCGTCTCGATTGAGATACACAGCTCAAAGTTTTCACCATCCAGTATAGACGAGAGCGGCTTTAAATACACTGGTACAGAGATCAAAAACCGTTTCTGACGAAGACCACTTCGATTCCGAAGTCAGTCATCTGAAATATGTGTTTTGGAAGAATGGCTGTGGATCATGTGACGTCAAGTAGCATTCACAAAGAAAAGGAAACGTAAAAATGTTGTACATTCACTAGATAAGCCACCGATTCTTTCCCTTCCGCGGCGCTATATCCACCAAATTGGGCCGAATCATGGGAAGACGAGGTGTCAGGTCTGTTTTCCGACCTCCTAAGAAGATAAAACAGATGCTATGCCCTGTTAAGGACAGTGTCAGCCTCAGGTTTCCTGGAATTTACAACATCTCATGCGAAGGTGCAAGCAATTACGTCGGCCAGTTTTTCCTTTAATGTATTTTCATTCCCCTGTCCCATATGGGCAGGGGAGGACTGGCAGTGGCACAGTCTACCGCTCTTCAGCCAATTGGCTGTACATAGAGTGATTACATAAAAAAGGGGGATAAAGAGGGGGACCTAAAAACATAGTAAAAGGAGATGATGGAAGTTAAAGTATGCACTAAGCTGGGGACGTGCACTGGGGGACAGTTAAAAGTCGACAGAAAGTTAAAAAAACACAGCTGGCAAAAGAAAGTGCACTTAAAAACACTGGTGGCAAACACAAGTTAGAAGTCGGCCACAGGATAAAAATCACACAGAGCAAGACACTTAAAAAAACACTGGGAACGACGGAGCACTCATGTAGAATAAAAAACCGTATGTAGGGACCTGCCACAGGACTGAAGACAGGAGAGGAGGGAAAAGGAGGGGAGAAAGGTGCAGTGGGTGGGTGGGGGGGATGGTATGGGTGTGGGATGAAGAGGGAAAAAAAGGGGACAGTATCCACACCAAGAGCCAGGAGACAGGCACGGCGGGAGATGAAAGGGGAAGATGGGAAGACAAGGCAGGAGAGAGTGCAGAGACACTGAACAGGAGCACAGTAGAGGGAGGGGGTCTAGGAGGGGGAAGACCACTCAGAAGAAAGGAGGGGGAGGTGATGGAGCCCTGAGGAGGAGGCAGGAGGATGGTGGGATTAGAGCTGGTAGGAGGGGTAGACATCAGGGCGAAGCTCATCATCCAGGAGGAGTAGGTGCTGGAAATTGCATTATGAAAGGAGGTGGAGTGTGTGGAGATGAAGAGATGGTGGGACACAACAGTACAGGTGCGACAACAGGCTGGGGGCAGACAGGAAGGGGGGCACCAGGGGATTGGGGGGGGGGGGGGGGATCGAGTAGGCAGACAATATACAGGATGCAGACATGTACAGGGAAGAGGAGAAGGGGGGAGGGGATGAGGTCATAGAGGATGGACATGGGAGATAAAAGGTGGATATGGAAGGCAAGTTGGAGTGCACGATGTTCTAGGATTTGAAGGGCTTTACAGAACCTAGTAGGGGTGGAAATCCAAGCAACATAGGATGGGGCAGATCAAGGATTTGTAGGTGTGAAGGATGGTGGAAGGATGCAGTCCCCAATGTCTGGCCAGACAAGAGTTTCAGGAGGCAGAGTCTGTTGTGGGCTTTGTGTTGGATTGGAAGGAGATGGAGAGTCCAGGTGAGGTGGTAGTCAAGGGTGAGGTATTTGGTGGTAGGAGTGAGGTGGATAGGATGGCCAAAAATGGTTAGGTAGAAATCTTGGAGGTGGAAGGACTGGGTGTTGCAGCCTACGAAGATCACCTTGGTCTTGGAGGGGCTTATACGAAGGAACCACTGGTTGCACCAAGCAGTGAACTAGTCAAGGTGGATCTGGGTAGGATAAAGGGCTAGGAAGGCAGTGTCATCAGGAAATTGGAGGAGATGAACAGGTTGGGGAGGTTTGTGCATAACACCACTGTGCAAAACATCAACGGCATATTAAAAATCGTGAGATAGGGAAATCAGCAGTTACTGAGCACAGCCTCATAAACAAGCATAAAATACTGTTTAACGAAACAAAAGTTTTTCCTCAGGCTCCCACATATTGGGACTCTGTAATTAAAGAGGCTGTAAAAATAAGAACGTGTGAGAAAACCTTCAATCGTGATCGTGGATATAATCTTAGCAGTGCATGGAAGCGATCTCTCGATATATTCAGAAGAGCCACAGATATTCGCTCCAATGTTTACACTAAGGCGTCTGCGACAGCATAATGTAACTACCAACCAATCAGAATCCGTCTTTGGGCTGTATAAGGCCACCACAGCAGCGATTTTGGCAGTAAATTGCTCTTGACGATGACGATGGTGGAAATCGTCCAAAGCTAGAGGTTTTATTCTTAACTGATGCTGCAGTAATTCCAAGAATGTTTTATACTACAATCAGTTCTTTGGAATTCAGGCTAGTATGACCACTGTGAAAGTATCAGAGACAGAATTTGATGGTCCATTGTCGCTAAAAACTTCCTCCAATCAGCATAGATTTCTACAATGACGTTTACCTTCGAATGCACAACATCAGTTATAGCACGATACTCTTTTTCAGAGTTATGCAATATTGTTTGGCTCCGCTACTGACCTACTACTTTGGTATTACAATGAAATTAATTCCTAAATTTATGTTTTGAATGTGATAATTAGAACATTATGACTACACTACGTAAGTCGTCTAGTCAATTTGATGCAGTACCGTTGACTGCAAATTTACGTCTGTGCCTAGCCGACATTTTAAATTTGTGGCTTTCTGTAAAAATGTGCATATTCAGCTATAAAATAACACAGGTCAACGATGGAAAAACTTATGTGCTGAAAATACAGTATTTTTATGTTTTTTTCGGGTGGGAAATCCAAATATGATACTTAAACAACTGTATCGCCCACCATTTCTTTAAATTTTATAGTTAGATTTATTAAATTAAGCGATTTTTAAGGAATTTAACAGCTTTTATATAGTTAAAATAATTTAAAAGGAGGTGTAATGAATGTAGATGACGTTAGTAGTACTGCTGAAAAACATTTTCTGGCAAAAAAAGTTCGATTCTATTTTCATGTTAACTGATGGTGTTTTGTTTACTGTTAACCCAACCTCACTTTCTCGTTTTCTGTACATGTGCTCAGTACACTGTCTGATCGTGGTTGTAAAAACTCTGCTGACAGTTTCTGTTATATTTGTGGTGAATTTATGATTGAAAAACACCAAACAAACATTACAGGGTTTGTGAAAAAGGTTTATCTTACATACTTTGGATTTAAACTTGATGAGCAAGATAAATCTTGGGCGCCACATAAGGTATGTTATGTGTTTGTAGAAGATCTGAGAAAATGGTCCAAAAAGGAGAAAAAAGCCTTTAGATTTGCCGTTCCTATGATATAGAGGGAGCCAAGAAATCATTCTGATGATTGCTACTTTTTCAGTGTTGATATTACTGCTCATAATTCGAAAAACAAGAAGGTAATAAGCTACCATGGCTTTCCATCCGCCATCCGACCAGTAGGGTATGGTGTAGATTTGCCGGTTTCTGAACCACCAGATGATTTAAATGATATTCCAACAGAAGTAATTTCTGATGTACAATCTGATTTACATGAACCAGATGATGATGAATTCCCATGTAATACAGAAAGTCAAGAGCCCCAATTGTTTACTCAGACCGAGCTTAACGATTTGGTTAGAGATCTTGGCGTGACAAAAGAAAAGAAACTGAATTGCTTGGTCTAGATTAAAAGAAAAGAACTTATTGGCTGTTGGAACCAGCATATACCTGTATAGGAAGAGAGGGCAGCAATTTTCCAAGTTTTTTCAACAAGAAGGTGATTTAGTGTATGTATTTCTCAGATATTCCCGGTCTAATGAATGAATTTGGTATTGAATACAAAAAGAAAGACTGGAGGGTGTTTATTGTTTCATCCAATACTAGTTCAAAAGCTGTTTTATTACACAATGGTAGCGTGTATGCATATATACCTGTTGGACATTCTGTACATATGAAAGGAAGCTATGAAAATCTTGAAATAGTGCTAAATAGGCTATTCTGCTCATGGCTCGATGATCTGTGGTGATCTAAAAGTAACATGCCTGCTCCTTGGTCAGCAAGGTCTCTTTACCAAATTTCCATGCTTCTTGTGTGAATGGGACAGTAGGGCTAGGGTTCAACACTGGTGCAGAAAGAAATCGCCTGTGAGGGAGTCTTTAAAACCTGGTGGGGAGAACATTCTAAGCAAAAACCTTGTAGATCCAAAAAACGTACTCCTACCACTTCTACAAATAAAGTTGTTGTTGTTGTTGTGGTCTTCAGACCTGAGACTGGTTTGATGCAGCTCTCCAGGCCTAATGAAACAGTTTGTAATGGCTTTGCCTAAAGATGGGCCATGTTTTAAGTATCTCTGCCAAACGTTTCCACACCTTTCAGAAGCTAAACTAAAGGAAGGCGTCTTTGTCGGACCTGATATTAGAAAATTGATGTTTGATGTTAACTTTGAATCCACAATGACCTTAAATGAGAAAGAATCATGGGTATCATTCACGCAAGTCGTTACTAAGTTCTTAGGACATGAAGAAGTTTAAAACTTTGGATGTTTAATGGGGCTGAAAGTTCACTTTTTAAACAGTCACCTTGATTATTTCCCGGACAGTATGGGAGATGTTAGGGAGGGGCAAGGAGAGCGTTTTCACTAGGATATTAAAGTGATGAAAAAACGCTACCAAGGCCGCTGGAACACCAACATGATGGGGGACTAGTGGTCGCTTCACCGAGAAGTTCAGTAAGCGACTCATCGTAGAAAAAGCTACACAAGAAGCTTCAAAGAAAAAAGAGAAAGAAAATACAAACCAATTCCAGCTGACAAGTGAAACCTCTGTTAACACATATCATTGTTTTAAGTAGCTTACTATAAATACATACCATGCTTATATTGTAACGAAGCGTTTCATTAATTTCCCCATTTACCATATAGCTTAGGATTCTTGTACTACATAGTAAAAAGCATATTGCTCGAAAACCATATGTGATACAAAAAAACTAAGGCTTGATTTGGATTCAGCTCATAAACATCTATAAAGATCAGCTATCAAGTAAAAAAAAGTTTTTCAAAAAATTTTTCGTTGCCCTGTGTTATCAGTAACCAACCAGTTCCTTAAAGCATCGAACTCCAATGCATAAAACAGCTACAAAAGTCTCGTTACTTTACGAACCAGGAAAGGAAGAGAAAGGAAAGGGATTACTGATATCAGCTGCATCATGACATCACACGGAATCATTGGTAAGAAGTGGAAATTTGTGCCGGACTGGGATTCGAACCTGGGAGGGCTTGCTTACTAGGAACGTGTTTTAAGCACTGCGCCACTCCGGACACAGTGCTCATCGCAACTGCGCGGATTATCTCGGTAGGCCTCACGACGGACCCACATTCCCACTGAGCGCCACCTATCTGGAGTCCCGTCCATTCCCTCCATGCTCGCTACTCTGACATTGCTGCTGGAGGTCGGACATGCTTGTGCATCTGCACTGAAGACGGTGAATCAATTCCATTTGTAGGTGAATCGATTATGTGAATGCATGGTATCTGCTCTTTTGGACACATCCTGGGTGGTAAAGAGGTTAACACGCCTGCGCAGTAAGCGGTAGGTCCTGGGTTCGAAGTATCAGACCGGCACACAGTTTCACTAGTTGCCACTGACTCCGTGAAATGTCTCGTTGTAGCTGACATCAGTAATCACTTTCTTTTCATTTTTCCCCTCTCTATCTTCAATTTACATATAATGTATCACTGCTGCAGTTCCCGCATGGTGTCTGTTCTTTCGAACATATGATTTGCCTGTTGAAGTTTTACCGCGCGCTATTTTAAGCAAAAGCTGATTTTTGAAGTCTCTCAATTTTATAACGTCGTATTCCCTGAATTATCTGTCATAAAATGATATAATTATGATTTTGCAACTAATTGTTATAGATGGATAATGTCTCCAAATTTTGTTGCTAATGGAGTCGGTAGTGAAGAAGTAAAAAATTAAAATATCGTGTCTGATGCTCTAGGGTGACTGCATGAACTGCGAAGATATAGTGTACGCTAAGTTTCTTTCCTGTCATCATTTTGCTGTCAGTGTTAGCAAAAAAAAAAAAACTTTTCTAAAGGTTGTTGCAAGTCGCTTAGTGCTCTGTTTCTCAAATACTACTGAATACAGTCAGGGTATTTGCTCGCGTTCAATTAAACTGTCTCATGACAAACACACACGTTCTAAATCTAGTACCTGTATCATTTTGTATACTTCGTAACATAAGGTTAGACCTGACATGTGTAGATGATGATACCACTTCATTTTTTGTTTTTTATTTGACCAATAATTACGTGATATACTGAAAATCAAATTGTTGTTGCTTCAGAAAGCCCTTAGATAGGCAACCTGCAACGCATAAGCGTCAACTTTTCACCCTTGCAGCCCACACCATCATCAGCAGGACGCGGCGTTGTACGGTGTTGGGTGTGAGATGAAACGGCCACTGACAGTAGTCTCGTCTTTAATGTGAGACGAGAAAACATAGTCCAACCTGTTTTTATGCCATTCTATTTTGTGAACGCCGTAATAGCGTTTGTAGACTTTTTAGGCTTTTAACCTCGTGAGCTAAATTATGCAACCTGGTGACGAATGCACTGTCTCTCGAAATTCGTTGTTGAGTTGCGTGTATGACAAAATTTACTGATGAATGCAATCAGTTATTAATATAAAAACATAATAATTTTTACCTCACATCTGCAGTGGACATTGTTAAAATGGATACGTTACCTTGCAAAGATTTGGCGGATACGTAACTTTTTCACTGAATGCAATGAAACAGCGGCACGACTACTGTGTGATGAGCTGTTCCCGCAGACACAGCAACCACGTGGCTGTACTTTTATACTTGCGTTAAGGCCTTTACCAGGTTCAGATACATCCTTGTTAAACTGATTGCATATTACAAGCTTATTCTCTGTTCTGAAACGATTCACAGAGCAGTAAAGGTAATCAGCGACATAAATCGAATAAATCACCAATGCATTATTTTGTAATGCGCGATTGGGGAATACGCAATTCTGAAGCCAAAGCACTCAGAAAATATCCTTGAATAGTCTAAGAAATACTGTTGGTGTAGTCAGGATCCACTCTGTATACAGTGATCTGTATACAATACCGTAACCTCTATTTGTCACTAACTTTGTAGTGAATATGACGGTCTCCGTTTGGTATTTTATTCTTCTTATATGTTAAATTGTTTGATTGCTCCGATCAGTCAAAAAATAGCCACGTCTGTTTTCCAGTCACATGTTTAAAGAAAGAAGAACAAAGAAGGGCGTCCCTTTGTTAAATTCAGAACGCTTCTCAACGCTGTCAAAACATTATCGTTCATCACCAGGCTTTTCTGAAACGCATTTGTCCCTTCGGAAAAATCTGTTATTACAATAATTTATAACGGTACTTAAAATGTTTTTATTGCCCTTGCTCTTAACTTTTAAATGTATTAAATAGAAAAAGTACTTAGGTTGACTCCTATTTTCGTCTAGATTTAATAGAAATGGATATCACTGTGAATGAAAATTCACTAATTTGAAAGTGACTATTTTACCACGTGACGTTGTTGTCTAGAGAGCATTCATCCACAGCATGGAATCACACAGCATATTACTCCGTTTTGCAAAAAACAACTAGGAAGGAAAGCAACTCCTTGTAAAGAATATGACTGTCTACGATTGTTCTCCTTTTCATTTCAAATAGAAATTCCGTTTCAGATTAACTTGGTGCGGTGGCAGCGAATTTCACTTATCACAATTTCTAACTGAAATAACGGTGGTGGACAGTTCTCCTTAAATGATCCGTTTCAAGAAATTAGGGAAAATTCGAGCAAATCTCCCGCACACGGAGACAGAAGCAATGGGAGCGTGGAGCTTTCAGCATTGCCAACAGATGGCCTCGGGGTAGCTAAATCCGATTTCGTGGCGACAGGCGCTCGCTTGCGAAAGTGGTGCCTTTACATTATTCATTATGTTCAGTTAAACAAATCTCGTTTATTGACTACTGGTCTTTCTGAATACACTTTGGGTCATTAGCTGCTGAATCGTTCTTTGTAAATTTAGAAAAGTAGTCGTTCATACGAACATACAAAAGCACTGTTGAAACAGTAGACATGTAATAGTGTGACATGGAACTAATCAGCGACCTCGATATCTCTCTAGGAACGGTAGTTCCATGATTTTATTTCGCTAGCACAATTATAATTTTGAAATCTTTCTCATTGTATATAATGTGATATTTGCCAAACTCATTCCTTTCATTTTACGGAACCCGCAGTACTAATTAAGTTCGCGTGGGAAAATATTTGCTCTTATGTCTGCAGAGTTACATGCAACGTTCATTCAATTATATAGGCCATTTGCTTCTTGAAACTGTTACTCTATTCCTGCAACAAGCTTTCGATTTTGAAATGAATGAGAATGAAAAAGAAATTAATTGTAAGCCAACAATGGGAAACAGAGATGCAGAATAGAGGCAAGGGTTCTGACCTTTCATATTAGCTCAGAACAGTTCTCAGTTTATTTTTCGTCAGTGTTTTCTCTCAGTAACCACTGTGGGCAGTTAATGGCAATGAGGCATGTTACAAGCGGGGAAGTGCAAACGTTCTTTCTTATCTGTGTACGTCGCTAACGAACGTACTCTGGAAAAAGTATTTTTTTAGTTCAGAGTTAGTAGATTCAGACAAACGCAAATGCGTTTGCAGTGCAGTAAGTGATATCACAGGACACAGCACAGAGGCAGCTGCAACATCCAGTCTATTACTGCGCGCTGTTCTTAATAGCTACCCGAAAGCATTGCTCGAGCTTAATGGTAGATAAATAAATACGTGTGATAATATACCTTTTCGGCACTTCTGTATTGAAACTGAGTGTCGATGAAAATAAAGAAATGCTGAATGTACGGACTGAAATTTCTGAGGGATGCGATAGATTATATTGACTCAAGTAAGATTGAAAAAATTATGTAAAGACGGATGACCGAGGAAACCGAAACTGAAGTATGTACGAGGGGCGTTCAACAAGTAATGCAACACACTTTTTACTCCACCAATTTTGGCTGAAAAAGCTCGAAATTTGTTGCGGGACATCATGGAATATTTTCGATTCAGCTCCTATTCTTTCATGAAGTTTGAATGGGTAGAGGCTTCAAAACGACATCTGTAGCGAAGTTGCGTTATAAGCGCAGAGCTGTCATTGAGTTTCTCTTGGCGGAAAAATAAAGCATCGCAGATCTTCATAGGTGCCTCCGGAATGTCTACGAAGGCCTGACAGCGACCAAAAGCATGACGAGTAGTTGGGCGAGATGTCTGTCATCATCGCAAATGTCATCATCGTGCAAATGTGTCCGATCTCTCACGTGCCAGCCGGCCACACACCGCTGTGATTTCTGCAGTGTTGTTGAAACGTGCGGACACTCTCATTCAAGATAATGGACGGATCACAATCCCACACCTCGCTGCAAAACTGGACGTCTCTGTTGGTAGCGCTGACACACTCGGCTTCATGTTGGGGTACTCCGTGCCTTCTAGGTTGCTCGCCACCTAGCAAAGGACCATAAAGAGCACCGAAGAGCCATCTATGCAGAATTTTTTGGGCGTTAATACGCTAATCGTCACAATTTTTTGTTTCGAAAATCGTCACTGTCGATGAAACATATGTCCATCAGTTCGAAGCGGATACAAAACGACAATCCATGGAGTGGCACCACACCACCTTTCCTCTGATGAAAAGGTTCAAAGCCTGTAAAGCCATGGCAACTGTCTCTTGGGGCTCTGAGGGGGTTATTCTTTTTTCTGTTGAAATCTGGTTTCGCAGGACACAGTGGATCAGGTTGTGGAAAGGGGCCAATAACAATTGCTGTTAGTTATACAAGAACACACACAAGTTAATTCCTCAAACCAGTGCACAATCTTCTCATTAAAACAACAAAGATCAATTCACGGCTAAGGGCCCAGAATAAGTTTAAATGATTGTTTTTAAAACACCAGGATTTAGAGTAACGGCTGAAGGCCTTACTTAAGTAAAATTACGATATCTTCTTGGCTTAAGGCCGAAATAATATTTCAGATCAGATTTCTTTAAAAGCCAAGCATTTACAAATTTCCGCTAAAGGCCATATTAAGGAAAATTCAAGTTAATTCTTCGGCTGAAAGCCCAATAAGAAATTTTTCTTAACATAATAAAAGAGAGGCTTTAAAGATAAGCTTTAACACAGTACCGCAGAAAATATATTAAGAAAACTTGAAGTATCTAGTCGGCAGAAGGCCCAAACAGTTGCTCAAGAATAATTAAAGACAACCTTAAGATAAACATTTACAGAACATGGCTGAAGGCCGTTTCAGGAATGCGAGATAATTAAAGAGAAACATTCAGAGAAAGATTTACATATTAAAGCCACAGATTCAGAAACAAAGGCTGCTGAAGGTCTAAATACAGAGCAACAAGAATTTTAAATGAAACACGGCTGAAGGCCTAATCTTAAAATAGTTGACATGACGTTCGGCTGAAGGCCATATACTAAACGTAAAACAGACAATATTAATACATGGCTGAAGGCCTGGCACAGTACCTGCGACCAAATAAGATGACAATTACAAGCAACAAACAGTGGTGCTCAAAAGTGCTCCAAGGGTTGGCCTGGGGAGGAAACTCTAACAACAGTTTAGGTGAGACAGGGAGCCAAGCGTAACACTAAACAATCGGGCGCAACACGACCTAGGGACGGCTGAAGAACCAACCAGCAGCCTAATCAATTCCCTTCCACCAAAACCAACGGCACGACAACCGAAAGTATCAGCGAGGACGAAGATTGCAGCAGCACTACGTCTTGATATTTGGCATCTAAACACAATCAAGGCACACTCTCTCGCAACCGACCGACTGGCGACACCATTACGCGGTCAGCATTCATCTGCTCAGCGGAAATCACAGAAGCTACACACAGTTCCACGTAAACACTTGCACCAAGAACTCCGACAATCCTAAAACTACACTCCTGGAGATTGAAATAAGAACACCGTGAATTCATTGTCCCAGGAAGGGGAAACTTTATTGACACATTCCTGGGGTCAGATACATCACATGATCACACTGACAGAACCACAGGCACATAGACACAGGCAACAGAGCATGCACAATGTCGGCACTAGTACAGTGTATATCCACCTTTCGCAGCAATGCAGGCTGCTATTCTCCCATGGAGACGATCGTAGAGATGCTGGAAGTAGTCTTGTGGAACGGCTTGCCATGCCATTTCCACCTGGCGCCTCAGTTGGACCAGCGTTCGTGCTGGACGTGCAGACCGCGTGGGACGACGCTTCATCCAGTCCCAAACATGCTCAATGGGGGACAGATCCGGAGATCTTGCTAGCCAGGGTAGTTGACTTACACCTTCTAGAGCACGTTGGGTGGCACGGGATACATGCGGACGTGCATTGTCCTGTTGGAACAGCAAGTTCCCTTGCCGGTCTAGGAATGGTAGAACGATGGGTTCGATGACGGTTTGGATGTACCGTGCACTATTTAGTGTCCCCTCGACGATCACCAGTGGTGTACGGCCAGTGTAGGAGATCGCTCCCCACACCATGATGCCGGGTGTTGGCCCTGTGTGCCTCGGTCGTATGCAGTCCTGATTGTGGCGCTCACCTGCACGGCGCCAAACACGCATACGACCATCATTGGCACCAAGGCAGAAGCGACTCTCATCGCTGAAGACGACACGTCTCCATTCGTCCCTCCATTCACGCCTGTCGCGACACCACTGGAGGCGGGCTGCACGATGTTGGGGCGTGAGCGGAAGACGGCCTAACGGTGTGCGGGACCGTAGCCCAGCTTCATGGAGACGGTTGCGAATGGTCCTCGCCGATACCCCAGGAGCAACAGTGTCCCTAATTTGCTGGGAAGTGACGGTGCAGTCCCATACGGCACTGTGCAGGATCATACGGTCTTGGCGTGCATCCGTGCGTCGCTGCGGTCCGGTCCCAGGTCGACGGGCACGTGCACCTTCCGCCGACCACTGGCGACAACGTCGATGTACTGTGGAGACCTCACGCCCCACGTGTTGAGCAATTCGGCGGTACGTCCACCCGGCCTCCCGCATGCCCACTATACGCCCTCGCTCAAAGTCCGTCAACTGCACATACGGTTCACGTCCACGCTGTCGCTGCATGCTACCAGTGTTAAAGACTGCGATGGAGCTCCGTACGCCACGGCAAACTGGCTGACACTGACGGCGGCGGTGCACAAATGCTGCGCAGCTAGCGCCATTCGACGGCCAACACCGCGGTTCCTGGTGTGTCCGCTGTGCCGTGCGTGTGATCATTGCTTGCACAGCTCTCTCGCAGTGTCCGGAGCAAGTATGGTGGGTCTGACACACCGGTGTCAATGTGTTCTTTTTTCCATTTCCAGGAGTGTAATTACCGTGGAACAACAAGGATAAATGGCAAGTCACACACACAGAGAGTTTCCATAAGCGGTCTGCGACCAAATACACGTCGTCAGATGAGACGACCGACCGAACGACCAACCAGGGTGATCCTCACTCAAGTGATGAGTGTCGGCAACAGTCGGGCGAGTCTTGGCTGTCCTGAGCTCACTGCAGCTCCAACCAGACTCAGCTCGATGTCCGCTCGGAACTCGCAGACACGGCGACCCGGGCACACTGTCTCGGACCCACCCATACAGAGGTAACTCTTGCCCATCGGCAACGAAATCTCTGCACGAGGAAGGAACCGGCCCACGTCCGGCAAGATGACCAACTGACGAGGCCCAGAAACGGTCAAAAGACCAGATACACGTCGTCCAATGAGACGACCAACCGATGGTCGTTCCCGCTCCAATCTCCTTCCGTCGGACGGTTCACGTGTGTGGCCAGTGGTCGGCAAGTACTGGCTGTCCACGCCTCACTGGCGCTCCGTACCCCGACTTCACTGCTGTTGCGTCCGGACTGAACTCTCGACAGACGACGACCCGGAAACACTAGCGGCCGCTTCAGAGATGGTACGACAGGGCACTTATCGATAAGAGCTGCTGTTGCTACTGTCGGGCAACCGAACCAGCAACCCAGTGACGCCAATAAATCGAATTAAAAGAAGAAACGAGGCGACAGAACCACAAAAACATGGTGACGAGCAATAAACGACACGACCGCGAGCCGCGCACGGCTCAGCTGTCCTCCATCACGGTGTAACAATCAACTATGAGGTATACTGCGCTACCCTCAGAACACTGAGGAAACGACTTCAGCGTGTTCGTCTCTGCGATAATGGAAACCAGCTTCTCGTTCTCCACGACAACGCAGACCTCATATAAACCTGCGCACCTGAGAGAAGATCACAAAACGTCATTGGACTGTTCTTCCTCCTCAGCTACCCTGCAGCATGGATTTCTCACCTTTCGACTGCCATCCCTTTGGCCCCATGAAAGATGCACTCCGTGGGAAGCAGTACACGGCTGATGGTGAGGCTACTGATGCAGCAAGACGCTGGTTCTGACGTCGTCCAATAGAGTGGTACCATGCAGGCATACAGGCCCTCTCAGTAACGTGGCGTAAGGCCATCACACTGAACGGAGATCAAGTTAAAAAATAGTCTTTTGTAGAAGGAAGGGTGGGGAATAATATGTTGTATTGAAATCCTCAATAAAACTATTCCGCTTTCACAAAAAAATGTGTTCCATTACTTATTGAATGCCCCTCGTGTAACCTAGAGTTTCGCTCTAAACAAATTAAGATACCGGTAGCAGATTTTATGAAAATGTGATGGTCATCCCTTAGTAGGTAAGAGGAATATCATTTGCCTGAAATTGAAACTTCAGTAGTTAATATACAGGGTGGTTACAAATAAACTTTCGCTACTTGAGCTAGGGTAGACAGAAAACAATTTACCATATGGGTACGCAACTTTCTAGGACTGACGTCCCTGCTGCGAGGAGTAGGATTTGCGTTATTAGTAGCGTTGATATCATGACTTTCCGGGCACTGGTACGGCAACGTACGAGGAATTCAGATCACAAGGGCCAAGGATAGGCAGCGTGAACTGCGCACGTTACTGTGATCTGCTTCGCCAACATGTGATGCCTGTTGTGATGCACGATGGAGCTCCACTTCACATTGCTAGCAAGGTCAATCAGTTATTCCGTAACACATTTGGCGAAACTGAATCGTTGGCCGTTCGTTACAAACTGTGTAGGCACCAAGATCACCATATTTGAACCCGTGTAATTTCCCGTTGTGGGGTTACTTGAGGACGGTTTATCAATGTAACACTAACACCCGTTAGGGGTTGATGAAGAGCATAGCGAAGGTGGTACCCAACATATCACGTGAGATGCATCGGCAATCTCTAGTGCGGTTCCAGGCTGTCGTGGAACGAGATGATGGTCAAACTGAGCAACGTTTGCAGCTTGGAACATAAACATGGTACACAATCAACAAATCGACGATTTCGAATGACAGGGTTCCAATTGACAAAACAGAGGAAAGTGGGTTGTTAATGTGACAAACTTCTGTCTGACTTCAGCTACAGGTAGATCGTATTTGTGTTGCTGTAAGTGGAGTTATAAGAACGCCGAAAATCCAAAATCATACCACTTTCTTTCATTCGTTTGGATGCCAAGATTCTATATGGTAGATGCAACTTTATTTTTTTATTATTTCATTTTTACTGAACTTTTTTCCTTATAAGTAGTGATAAATAAAATAGAATATTTCTATCATTATTGGTTTTCATTCATGAAATCTTGTCATTCTAACATCCATCAGGATCTGAATGCAACAAGAAAAACAAGAAAAGGGAAATCTGGTGTTACAAATTAACTATGGAAACAAGCGTAGAGGTAAGTCGTGCGTGAGATGCTTGAAGATCATGCTCAAATATAAACTTCTTTTACTTTTCATACGTTCTTTGTTGGACAGTTTCACAAAGAATGAGATAGTGGGAATGTTAATACTGTTTCCAAAGGGTCAAAATGTCACCCTCTCTCGTAGAAATTAGTGTGTGTTTTATTCAATGATTTATTCTTTACTTCTCTTCTGCATGTCCCTAAAAATATTTGCACAGTATTTCATTGTTCTGCGATAACTCGTATTTCATGTAGCGAAAGTTTAATTATGACAACCCAGTATTTCATTCTCAATTAGTAAAATCAATTGTGGGATTGAAGAACTAGAACATTATCCAATATGACTCGTGATATGTACTGTAAATCGCGTCTCGTGAATGAGGATGTAACAACAACAGTTGGTCTCAATATCTCATTTTGCACACAGTTGGGTTACTGTGAATAAAAACGGAAGCGGCCCTGCAATGCAGTCGTTTAGGCTTGACGGGATGAGAGAAACAATTTGGAATGCATCCCGGCCGGAAACAGAAGACGTAAGTATGGAACTCATTCGGAAAATAGACCGCAACAACAGAGATATCACAGGCGAGGCAGGTGCATAGTCCAGCGCAAGAAATAAAATAATGTGACTTATTTATCAGTACTGTCATAATATAATGAACACCCATTAAGCCCTAAGCGGGCCCAAGCTTACGATGGCTATGAGGAAACAAATATCACCTGCAAAATCGGCGAGGGAGCGCCTGGAGGAAGAACAAACAATAGGTAATGCTTCGCTCAAAACAGCAACCCAAACTGGTCACAGGAAATCAGTCCCAATTGGGTACCACAGAAAAACCCATTCAGTCAGAGCAGTGAAACTGAGAAATGAGCAAACAAAGGTGAACCGACAAACTAAGTGTGGCACGATTTGCCCTCCAGTACGTGTTGAGGAATTGTGTGAGGGCAGTAGACAAGACAATATAAAAATGCTGCGGTATGACGAGAACGTGGATATTCGAGACGATTTGTGTGATCACACAGGCACATGCAATGAACAAATGAAATATCTAGTAGAAGCAGCTGCGACTGCAATCACAGGAGGATTTCCTGCTGTCATAAATGATACCTTACATATTACGAACGTTATCGATAGCAGCCGTAATGTCAAGATCAGTAACGGAAAGTGTGTATCAGCTTCACCCATGGAAAACTTCAAGAATTCAGGCGCTGTTGGTGCTAGATCCCAGATTGTTAAATGGTAGATGCAGGTTACATTAATAATATGAAATGGAACCATAAGCTACACATTTCTGGTAGTATAGGGCCTAACTGCGAGCTGCATAATTGGGGTAGAATTCTTGAGAGAAAGAAACAGTATAACTGACGTTTCTCGTGGTGCATGCATTTTAAATGTTGACGGCGAAGAAATCGCTGTACAACTATAAAACACGAAAGCACGATACTGCCAAGGGAAAAGGATAAAGTTAATAGGGAAGAAAATACTGTAAGTAAACGGAATATGGTATCACTGCAAGGATGAAACGGAATCATGCAAAGATGAGAGTACTGATGCGGACAGAAACAAGAACCACATTAGGGATGAGGTATCGCAATCATTATGCCTCAACATATCGCAGTAAGTAACTATAATTAATTCATTTGGTAAATATATGTAGGTATTTTCGGAAAACCTGGGATCATCAAGGGATACTAATACAATGTGGAAATGATACCGCACAAACCCCGCTGTTACTCAACATATTCATTCCGTGGACAAAGTGTGTGGCTGTAAAAAGTGAAAGAATGAACATATTTAACTGGACAACAGAAATGTCGCTGTCGCCGTGAAATAGTCCCTTATTGTTAGTAGTAGTAGTACAATTTTTTAATTAATTAGTTATACAGATGAAGTCATGTATATGTTACTGTAAAACAGTAGTAATGGTGGCCATGCAATTCTTCTGATATCTGAAGCATAAGCATGTTATGCAGTGACTCATTACTGTTGTACAGAGATAAAAATATGAAGGACAGGTGCACTGAAGGGGCAAAGAACTGGTACAGCTTTCTAACATCGTGCAGGCCGTAGGGCCTCCGCGAGCATGCAGAAGTACCGCAGCACGACGACGCATGGACTCCCGAATGTCTGACGTAGTGATGGAAGGAATTGACATCATGAATCCTGCAGGGCTGTCCATAAATCCGTAAGAGTACGTAGGGGTGGAGATATCTCCCAAACAGCACGTTGCAAGGCCCCCCAGATATTCTTAATGATCTACGATAATGATGGAAGCAGAAAAAATTAATTAAAGTTAGTGCTACAGCCGGGATTCGAACACGTGTCTTCTAGCCTACTATTTTTACTTTTATTTTCGACAATACTGCTACCAATAAACATGATCACATGAAGACATACTTTTCTGTGGATAGCCAATATGACGTAGACAGCTTTTATCTACGTCAGATATGTAGCAAAATTTTGAAACAGCTAATTAGAGAAAAAAATAATATTCTTTCCAAACAGGAGGAAGGAAATTTGAGGCATGTTTTCAGCGTTTATGTTAACCAATACATGATTTGAATGAATTTCCCGAGTGTCCCAAGGAGCATGGTGTGATAATGCACACATTTTTTTATTTGTAAGCAAAGTTGATGATTTAAATAATGAGTATCATAGTATTAATTTCGATAACTATACTTGTATGTGATATCATCAACTAGGGCCTAAGGAGTTCTGTATTGTGGGATAAATAGAGATGTCTGCTAATAATCAGTTCAGATGTTGAATTGTGTTTGTCACCATGTCTCTCAATTTCATTGGACGGAAGATTATTGCTAAAAGTCAAGCTTTGAAATAGCAACGAAGTATCCGCAGGACACTTACTTTGCTGAAAAAAAGAAAGAAAAAAACGGCAAGCTGAAGGTGAGTGTGTACTGGAAAGAGCATTTAGATCTGTTTCTCATCTGAAACACACACTAAAAGACTAACGGCAAGGGAGAAGGGAGAACGACACAGGACACACCAACGCTGATTTTGGAACGGCAGTGATGGTTTACCTGAAGTACTGAAAAATATATTTACCATCAAGATTCTCGACTATTAATAATAGTGAACTTAACTTTCTCAGACGGCGGTTCCACGTGCATTATACAGCGTCAAAGAGCGAAAAATACGGACTCAGTTGATTTCATAAACAGTCATACAAACCAATGTAATTGCCTCTTTTTTTCATAAGTGCTTAGTAGAAAAAGTGTTTATATCCTCCGGTTCTTGGGGATCGGAAGGGTGTTGCAGAGAGTTATTCATTCTTTGTTGAAACGTTTCCCTCGATATTCCGCAGATATCTCGTCCTATACGTTTTATTCACGTGGAGTCTTCCTCAGAGTCAAATGTTACCTGTAAATGCTCCGAAGGGAATACGTTTCTCATATCCGCCGTGATGTCATATGGTAGCCTCTTTGCAGTGACTATACTTAAGACGTCTTCTTCCGTTGGTGGGACTACATGCGGGATCAAGTGGCACTGATGGTGATGACGTCTTTTGGTTACCGGCGACCAGAGCCGGCAGCCACTTGTGACGATCCTACAATTCCGAGTGTAGATTTTTGCATTAAAATCCCCTCCGATATATATTCTGTCGCACGGTGCTAGAAGAGTCGCGAAATATGGGGACCGATAAGTGCTCTAGGAGTGGGTACAGAGGTAATTCTCCCATGTACTTTGTCGACTGCTGCTCCAGTTGGAACCGTTGTGTCCAGGGCTAGCAATTCTGTGAGATGGTGACAAAGCGTTTCGTTTTAGAACATGGCTGTTCCGCCGCCTGTAGTAGGACGACCATGTATGTAAGAGCAATAACTTGCCGCTCCAGCTTTGATACCGTCTTTTGATGAGTCTCCGTGACGAGACATACGTCGAGCCGTTCATTGGTAAGAAATTCAAGGAATGCTCCTGGGCCGGCCGAAGTGGCCGTGCGGTTAAAGGCGCTGCAGTCTGGAACCGCAAGACCGCTACGGTCGCAGGTTCGAATCCTGCCTCGGGCATGGATGTTTGTGATGTCCTTAGGTTAGTTAGGTTTAACTAGTTCTAAGTTCTAGGGGACTAATGACCTCAGCAGTTGAGTCTCATAGTACTCAGAGCCATTTTTTTTTTTTTTGAATGCTCCTGCTTGGTTGAATATGCCGTTTGCGTATCTATACCACTAGAGGAAATAATGTCGTTTATTACATATAATAATAATAGTACGTACAATAATAATAAAAAGGAAGAGGTCTGTGGAAGAAAATACTAGAAGAACGGATGGGTTATTCGGCAACGGGATCTAGCAAAGGTTTACATAGTGCTGGAGGGAACAGGTGAAAACAGTAGATACAGCGAAGGACGAGGACATGCATTACAAACTTAAAGAGGATATTGATTATAAAAATTACTCAACGATAACGGATTGGCACAGGACTGAAGAAAGTACACATGCTTAACCCAGTTGGAAAGTTGGTGATCTAAGAAAAAAAATGAGCTATGTGCTACAGTACAAATATCTTCGATGTGATGATATAGGTACTGCAAAGTACGAGGCAATGCTGGAAAGTAATGTCGAATTTTTTATTCTGTTCTCAATATCAGTTGATGTATTACACGTCATGCACATTATTCTATCGACTTTCCCACTTCGCTGACTGAAGATGCTACTATCTACCGCTAGAGAGTTCCGCACTGTAGAGTGTAACATGGCGGTGTGTACTGCAACTTCGACTGTGCCCGAGAAACAGCGTGTTGTAATCGAGTTTCTAACCGCAGAAAACGTGCCAACAATCGAAATCCATAGAAGAATGAAGCTGTGTACGGTGATGAGCGTATAGACATCGGCAATGTGTGACACTAGGTGCTTGTTCTCGTAATTAAGCAAATGGGCAGTGCTAATCCCACGTGTGTGACAAGGGTCGGAGTACACGTCAGCTTACGGCAACCATCGAGACTCATCGGAATCGGACTGATGAAAAAGGAAAATCATCTGATAACGCATACACAGCTCTCAAGTAAGTGAGACATATCACGAGAGCGTCTGCAGACCATCAATGCTGAACTTCGGTACAGAAAACAATGTTCATGGTGGGTGCCTCGAACGCTCATTCCTGACGTGAAGTATAGGAGATTGGACATCTGTCAACAATTTCTATTGTGTTTTGAGCTTAAGAGTGATGGGTTCTTTAACAAAGGTGGGTTCACCAGTTTGATCACGAAAACAAGAGAGCAGCAATGGAGCTCTATCACATAGAATGACCGATGTCAGGAAGATTGAATACGATGTCATTAACAGGCAAAGTCGTGCTTACCTTGTTGTACGATGTTCACATAAACAATTCGGAGTCATTAGTTTTCAGCACGTCCTCTTATATTGATGAACGTCCATCCATCAAATATCCCCGCCCTCTTATTGCCATACTGGATGAGGAAGTTGATGTGTGAGTTGAAATAACTGTGGTACGGTTTTCACACACTGCGAAAGACGGCAGATCAAATTACAAGTTGGCTATCCAGACTAATGTCTTCCATGCTCTCCCTGAATCACTTGAAATGGATGCCGGGATCATTCCCTTGAGAAGGACATGGGCGGTTTCTTTCCCCAGTGCTCCGTATCCAGAGCTCATGGTCCGTCTTTAATAATCTCGTCATCGTCTGAATGTTATCCCTGATCATCCTTGCTTCCTTCGTACTCTGAGGAAAAGAAACTTCATAAATTTAATGGTTATTATGATCATCATCTTCTAAATTGAGTACTTTGTCGTTGAAATGGTTCTGATCCATTCTGTGCTGTCCTCTTCATATCTTGATAATTTAGGTACTTGTTTATTTCAAATAGATCGTCTACTATTTTTTCTTGTTGTTATCCCCTTGATCTTCTTTCCCAATTTTTTTCGTTCCAATGGCCTAGGTGTATTAAAAAGATGCTTGTCTCAACAAAACTCCAAAAAACTATACTTTTTCTCTTATGCATGATTTCTAAGGTGTAGATCTCTTTCAGAGGATGTTCATTGGTATTCCTTTCTGGGTAACGGGTCCTCGTTAGCTTTCTCCAGAGCTACATTACCATCGTTACTAGGCTCTTGCTGTCTCTCCTCAGCAGTGCTGAGCTTTCCCAACCATGTAGAAGCGCACACTAAATGAATGTCTTGACAACTGTTTTTCTTTTCTATTCTGAATGAAAGTATGTTTAGCATTTGAATTTTTTTCTGATTTCTACACTGTTGCTCTTATCTTCTGTGGTTTAGGTGCGTAAATTACAAAATTTTTCTACAGTAGCTCGTTTCTTTCAGTAAGGAAGTCACAGCTCTTCCTTATTTTATGTTTAACTGCTATAATGATTGCCGATCTTTTACTACTAATTTTAAGAGTAAACTTTTTCATTATTACTGAAAATTTAGAAAATACATTTTGTGTACATTTTTCGCTATCAGCTGTTTAGGCAATAACTTAAACTCCAAATGTTTTCCCTTCGAAGATACTCATAGCTTTTTCGATTAAATGATTAAACAAATTAAGTTACAATGATCATCTTTATCTTATCCCTATTCTGGTTTTGGCTTTACACAGTTCTCCATTAATATATAATCTGACAATTCGGTGCCTGAGCCTTTTAATATTATTCGTCTATCTTTCCAGTCTAATTGTGTATCTTTCAAAATCTCATAGAGTTTCTTCCAGCTAATACTGACAAATGCCTTTTCTAGAGGTCCGAATGTATCGAGTTTGTTAAACAGGATGTGTCTTCACGAGCAGTAACGCAGTTGCCCTGATTAAAGATGTCCTTTACCCAAAGTCAATAAACCCCAACGGAAATAATACTGTCACACTATTTGACTGTCTTTAGGAATAATTCGTCACAGACACGCATTATAACGCAATGGAAATTCCTTTGGTATCTAAAATTATCTCCTGATTATGAACTTGTAATGTAAGTTGTCACAGAAGATAATAACGAATTGACGGAACAGCAACTGCCCGGAAACTCTGGAGGCAAACTTACCTTTCCCAATATGAAAATAATTTACTACCAGCAAGAACTGGTCGATAGTTGAATTAATTGTTGAGAGCAAAAGTGGTTCCCAATGAACTATCGCTCGATGCAAGAAGCACGAGAATATTTCTGTAAATACCTCAGCATAAGGTGTTAGTGCAAGCCTCATTGTTACTCAATACTACCATCTTGAAAGAACGTACTTAATTTGACATTTAGAAAAACGGGACCTGTCTGATTTTCGTGTCGTTCTCGCACGATATTTCGAAGGCGTAACTCGCTGTCTTCTTCAGGTGCTATCCGAGAATGGTCCTTGGACGGATCGAGTCCAGTATTTATGCCTCGGAGCTCCCTAATCGCTCCACGCCGCGTCGAGTGTTCCGTTTCCGGTCCGTGCCCGCCAGGAGCGGCTCCAGTGGTTCCCTCTGATCGTTTGTGTTCCGACCGACGTCCGCGCCAGACTTGGAAGTCCTCTAGGGTCGTGGTCGTCATCTAACGACTGTCAGGACAAATCTGAGTGTTGGTGCTCTGTCTCGTGGCTGTTTTCTCGGTCACCATTGCTGATTCTTGTGAAATCTCGATGTGTTTTGCGTTTAGTTTTCAGAAGTTCAATAGTCGAATCCGAGCCGTGCTGAGCTGGTATCCATTGTCACGGTTGATGAGAGTCTCCGTGATCTCGATGGACTCTTTCATGACACTGCCCCAATGTCTAGGGCCTGTGTGACAATCTTGATGTCATTGTAGTTCATCGAGTGATAGCGCTCTAGACAGTGTTCTGCTGTGGCTGATTTGGTTGCCTGTCTGAGTCTGGTGTGCCTCTGGTGTTCCTTACATCCTACGTCCACAGTTCTGGTGGTCTGCCCGATGTATGACATCCCACACTCGCATGGCTTCCGTAACGTCAGATCATACTTTACATTCCCCAACATTGTCCCAGTCTTAGTGGGTGGGCAAACTACGCTCTTGATGTCATGTTTCACGAGAATTCTGCTGATTTTAGCAGAGATCGGTCCATCATATGGCGAGTAAGCCACCTTCTTCGTCTCTCCTGGTTCTCCTCCTGGATCCTGTGGCTGACTGCAGGTCGAAGTGCCTTGGATATCTCTAGACAAGAATCCATTTTTGCCGAACACCGACTGCAAGTGTTCTATTTCAATCGCCAAACTGTCAGGGTCTGATGGAGTACGTGCTCTGTGGACTAGAGTTCTGAGCACTCCGTTCTTCTGTGCCAGATGGTGGCCGCTGTTGGCTTGCAGGTATAAGTCGGTGTGTGTCGGTTTGCGGTATACACTTTGCACAAATGTGCCATCAGCCTTCCTCTTGACTAATACGTTCTGGAATGGGAGTTGTCCGTCCTTCTCCAGTCCCTTGTGAATGTTATATTTGGGTGGCGTGAATTCAGATACTCCAGAAAATCATCTAGATTCTCCCTGCCATGGGGCCAAATAACAAAGGTATCATTCACATATCTAGGAAAGCACTTGGGTTGATATGTGGCCGATGTCAGGGCCTCCCCTTCAAATCTTTTCATGACCAGGTTGGCAACCACTGCTGATAGAGGGTTGCCCATTGCCACCCCGTTCCGTTTGCTCATAAAATTGACACCCATATAGGAAGTACGTGGAGGTTAGTATATGCCTGAATAAGTCGAGGAGAGCTCCTTTGAACCTCTCTCTAATAACATTGAGTGAGTCATTCAGTGGTACTCGTGTGAAGAGAGACACCACATCGAAACTGACCATTATGCCAGAGTCCACAATGTGTAGTTGCCTCAGCCGTTGTAGGAAGTCCTCTGAGTTCCCAATGTGGTGCACACATTTGCCCACATGTGGTGGCAGCATCTGCTTTAATTTACTTAAACTGACGAAAGAAATGAAATAGAGATAAAGACATGAGATTTTGTTTGACTTCAGGTTTGTTATTTGATCCTAAAAGCGCAGAGATTCTACACAGAACAATCAAGTAACTGGTACTTGATTTAAATTGCTCTTTCACCACAATCATACGAAGACCTTCTCCATAAATTAGGTTTGAAAAAGAAGCCTATAAAATGCAAAACCTTTTGGTGAATGTTAAACCCTATCACGAATCAGAAACAAAACATTAACAAAATGGATGTACACCATACTGATCGTAAACACGAGTGCCACTTTGCTACTAATTCGATACGTTGCCAAGCAACTGCACTGTTACGATGTGGTTTGGCAAGTTGTAAAATAAAGAAACATTTTAACCTGTGTGGCAGAACATGTCTGAGCTGCTCAAACGGAATAGACTGGAGCAATAGATCGGCATACGACGTGAGGCGACCTGCCTTTTCCCGACCTTGGCCAGACCTCAGACAGATAACACTCGAGTAGCTGAAGCAGCCACGAATGTGTGAAAGTCAATCAGTGCGCCACAGATATAATAATAAATTTGTTCGCGAGACGAAACTACATAAATACAGACTGCATAGGAAATATTCTGTGAATTTTTCGGGATTACAGCCGGATGACGTAGACGTCTTGCCACGATATTTTGGCTGACAGCTATTCAGCCATTTTTAGGCCTATGTTTTACACTGGAGATTTCTAGTTCACATCGCTAACTTTATACAACAAATTGGTGCGGTGACGCATGCGCAAAGGCGGCCGAGCGACCTCTGTCGAGTTAACCGCCCTCTTCAGATACTGCTCCATCTAAGGCGCGCAGATGTATGCGTAATGCTGATACTACATGGGCACTCTCTGTCACAATGCGTGCTTGCGGATTTAAAACTCAAGTGTCAGATTAATACAGTTAAATGTAGCTAGGCGTGTGGCTAGTCGTAAAATGTTTCCTTTCTGTAAATCCAGTTGCAAGTCGTCACCCCGATTTGTCGCCAAGCATATTTCTACCGGTTCCTTAATAACTGAATTTCAGAAGGAGCTCGTAGAGATCAAGATATCCGTGGCAGAATGATCCATAGAATGTCCTGTGGAAAAATAATGCTCGGCTGAGTCTGACTTACTGGGTTGGTTGGTTGGTTGATTTTTTGGAAGAGACCAAACAACGAGGTCATCGGTCTCATAGGATTATGGACGGAGGTCGGCTGTGCCCTTTCAAAGGAACCATCCCGGAATTTGCCTGAACCGATTTAGGGAAATCACGGGAAACCTAAATCAGGATGGCCGGACTCGGGTTTGAACCGTCGTCCTCCCGAATGCGAGCCCAGTGTGCTAACCACTTCACCACCTAACTCGGTCTTACTGCGTAGCGAAAGGCGTGTATGGTGATCAAGTTCAACTCACCTTTCACTTACCTTGCGTGTCGTGGAATCGCTGAAGGCTTTGCCACACTGGCAAGGTATTTTGTCGATTCCAGCCCTCCGCAATCTCAGATCGTCCTTTATCTAACCGAGAAGAGCACATGTCTTTATACGTGGCTGGAAGATTACTTTGAGACAATGATTTCCTAGGACACCACCTAATTTCGAGAGAAATTTCATAAATATGGGCAACATGCCTCCTTAAAACCATGCTGATCTGATGTGAGGAATATTCATTACATCTGGATACAGATTGTAGGTGTTCCAGCTCCTTTGCAAGAGTGTGTCCATTGTACACAACATGTGCCCTGTGCACCAACGTTCCACGGACGCCCATAGATCGTGATATGAAGTGGCAGGTAGACTCCTGCAGATACAAGCCTGTGTGTATAAGATACGGTAGACGGAATGCCCCAAGAATCCATCCACTTCTCGACTGAGCAAGACGTCCAGAAAAAGCAGACAGCCTCCCTCCTCCACTTGCATCATACATTGTGTAGTCTAGTGGATTGAATTGAGATGCTGCAAACAGTGTACAGTTCTTATTCACCATGGGGCCATACGTCAAACGTCTCATCTATACGTAAGGAATCATCTCCAGGAACTGCCCTCTCTACTGGCGGTTGTGTACGTTTGCCCATGAGAAGGCGTACCCATAATGTGGCAGTAATGAGACGTCCTCTACTGTGGCGGAGATCAGACTTTCTCAGGACGGGTTAGTCAGCCTCAGGCACCTGCCCGCTGCTGCTGCTGGAACCTGCACCCCGGCACCGAGATTGCGCTGGGAGTCCCACGACACGGCACGGGATCGACCCACGGCCCACTTCCGCCGCTTCTATATGCTGGAGACGCAGAGCACTTCTTTCCCGTCACTTGCTCAAGACTGCTCAAGGAAGTAATGGGATACCACGTGCCATTTGGGGCACTACAAAAAGTGACCTGCGGCCTCCAACTAAGAACGACTCTTCATCTTTTTCACTTCTAGCAGTTTGTTGTCTTTTCCGTCCCCCCACCAATCCTTTCCTGTGCCTGGAAATATCCATCTGCATTTTTTTTTGCACATTAATATTTCATAATAGTCTCATTTTATTCTACCGTTTTAATTCCTTAGGCAGCTGTGAAAATATCATTCTTGCAATTCTGTATTTCTTTTTTGTGTTTCATATAAAACCCAAGTCCCACTTTCATTTAACAATGTTGGGAAGCAACCATCAGATAAAATATTGATTTCGTTTGCAACAGTGCTATAGATTTTACGTACCTTTAGAGAGTGGCATATATACCTTACAGTGTCAGTCTGGATAAGTTCTCTAATAACTACAGCGTTCTTCTCTGATGAGACTTATCACGCACCTGACCTAGGATACAGATTCCTTAGGACTGGGACACCGCTAGCATCATTATTGGCAGGAAAGGTGGTGGTCAAGTCACGACACATAGATCTGAATATGGATCATCTATATCAATTTCAACTTAACTTGGTAAATGCATGTCTTACTGTCTGGAGAAAAAATACCCGTTGGAATAACATATTCCTAACACTCCTAGGGTTATAGTGATATGGCAAGAATAAAACAGATTCTTGGAAATCCAGGAGTACTGTAAGGTTTATAGATTATTTTGGTATTTAAGGAAAGCGTTGTGAGCTCTGTATTTCCATTGGATGTGTTGTATTTCATATTTGTAAGTTAAACATTTTTCGAACAATAGTTTTAAATTGTTCACAAGTTACGCCCCAGAGATTCTAAGTACAGGCAGTGTGACCTTGGGTTGTTGGTAGGATTGTCGTTGCTGCAGAATTCTAAGAGAGGCTAGTGCATGAGTCGTCTATCGGCTGCACCACTGAGTGGTCTGGGATAGCTTCCATTGAACAAAGATAAGGAAACAGAGAAGAATGAATTTTGAAGTATTATTTGGTAAAGATAAATTACTGAATTGAAGATTACCAGGTAATGAAGCTTAGGTCAATATCTTAGAACTATTGCTATCTATGAAATGTCTCAGGAAAAGGCACAGGAAGAGATGAAATCATATGTTAAGGAGCTAAATAACAGGTCACAGGAAGAGATAAAACGGAAACTGGAAGACAATAGTACGCCACAGGAAGAGAAATAGGAAGAGATTGCGCCAAAACATGCATAAACTGTCAGTTGAAATTACGCAAGCGATTAATGATGACTATCAGCCAATAATAAATGAAGAGATAAGACTCTTTCACGTTGAGGGATTAATGATGACTTTCAGCCAATAGTAAATGAAGAGATCAGACTCTTTCACGTTGATACAAAAAACAGTGCCAATACAACAAAACATATTTAGAGAGATGAAAAGTTAGATGAGAGGATCTCGAGTACTGAAACCAGTCCACTTCAGAACTGACGACATGCGCAGAAAAATGGACTAACACTTAAATGTAGAAACTTAGAGATAAGTGCTGCCATCTGTTGCTGGCTACAGCAACTATCAAAACTGACATAGGTATTACCCTAAACATAACATTAGGGCCTAATACAACGCAGAGGATTTCATTGCGTTTCGCTATATATGATTTCTGTAATGTCAGAAATGGGCTAACCTTCCGCTGCACTTCAGCTTCCCTCCAGCGGAAAGAAGCTGTGTAGCTGAGTATCAGGATAGTCCTAAGCTGAAAAGACAACAGATAATTAACTGTAAGCTGAAAATGTTTTGGGGCTGAGGCAGATTATATTGACATTAATAAAAACGTAAACACGAAATTTAATCCTTGTGTAATATGTAATATTATTCACTTTATGAACCTAGTTTAGAGTATTCTAAGCGTTCAGTTAGCACATTTAGTACAGAATACAAATACCAGCAGTGAACATGGTGGATGTAAAAATAGGACGTCTATCCCATGTGGTTCAGCAAAAGAAAACATCTGAAACTGTTGAAGCTAGTTTCTGTCTCCCATTAGGCATTCAGAATGGTAGATTTATGTGTAACGTGACATTAAAAACTAAATATTTTATTTAAGGTGAATAAATGGAGGAAAAGTAACAATCGCCCAAATAAATGAGAGGCTGACCAGGAATTATCGAAAGCGGGAACGAAATCCATAGAATTGGCACAAAGAAGTTGAGAAGAAGAAGCGAACAGTGGTAAAGACTACAGTAATTAATGAGTATAGTGAAAAATGTAAAAACCGTAAGGTTCAGATTCAGCCTATGCGAGAAAATGCTTCGATATTGTATCTGCAAATACATGAGAGAAGTTTTTTCGTGACTTACGAACTCTAAGTAAGAATCTTCAAAATTTATAAATTTGGATGCGTCAATATGAATTCCGTCAGGCGAATGTTTACTGATGATCCAGAGAGGAGTAGACGGGCAGACAACCAACATCTATAAGTTTACTGTATGCGAAGTATACGTTCATATTGGAAGACAGTTTGCCTAGCAATGTTCAATATTAGCAATGGACGGCTATCCCATGTGATTCAACAAAAGAAAATACCTGATACTCTTGAAGTTAATTTTTGTGTTCCATTAGGCAATAAAACACTAGACGTACATTCACAATGATAATTTTTTTGTGTTTAAAAACTAAATATTTTATTGAAGGTGGATAAATGGGGGAGTCGTAACAATCGCCAAAATAAATACAGCGTGGAGGACCAGGAGTTTGCGTGGCCTCATGTACGACAAAATAGTTTTCCTCTGCAGTAAAGTCACTACTCCAGGAAAAAGAATTCCAGCATGATGTATCTGTGTACAATCAAAACACTAGCTAGATGTGCAGTCTTTATCAAGATAAGTGCAAAGACAGCAACAAGGTATATCTTAGCGTTAGCATGTATTGTAAAATACTTTATCAGATTTTGCAATATTGGCTTTGAAAAACCACGCAGTGGCACCTGTGAACTTTTCTATGACCTTAAGATGAAAATTTCATGTGAGAAAAACGGTCAGAAAACGAAAGAACTAGAAAAAACTGGATCTCCATGTTAAACAGGATAGTACTGACTATGAACATCTGAAAATAGACTCAAATTATTCAAAAACTTATAATTATATTATGGTCATTGCTTTCATCAACAGATGCCTTTTTTCGACATCAGACTATGATAGTAGCTATTGGCTCGATCTATTTGAGCCATACGTGACGTGTTATCACCAATTTTGCATTTAACAGGACTTCTTAGTACAGTTAATAGTAATTTATGGCTATGGATGTTTGACAACGTACAAAATAAACTTCACGTAATATTGTTCTTCTTTATTAGTTATTATTTTTCATGTTGCGTTCCAATATAAAGAAAATTACAGATAAGAAACAGTAACAGGTGTGTATTGTATGGATTTCGGTTAAAAAAGTAAGAATAAAGTAGTTTGATATATTTTTTAAACCCTCATTTACACAACCTCATTTTTCTCCAGTTCTAAATACTGCGTGTTAGTCCTGTTTTTCACTCATGTCTTCAACTGTTCGCAGCAATAAACAGCGTAATACTGAGCGCTACGACCACTCAAGTAAAACAACAGAATCAATTACTCGATGCTACTATACGTGGTGTAAGTGAAAAAATTGCAAGGCTGAAACTGCAATCAGAAGCAGAGAAAGAACAGCTAGGTGCTACCGCTAAAAAAGTCGACAAACTCAACACAAAAGTGACAAATTTGTCAACTAAAAGAAGATGGGGAATCTGACAATACTTTTCCGGTTCACTTTTGGAAACAGATAAACACCAAGTTCTAATACGAGTTACATACTGTCAAATGGAAAGTAACCTACAACACAAACGAGAAGTAAATGCGATACGTAATCAGCTCACAGAAGTCGAGAAGTAGTGATGCTAATGATTCTGGTCGTATTTATGCACAGAGTTTAAGACAATTTGAAAACTTGTGGTGTGCACGTGGACTTTCTCGGAAACAAAATTTGTCTTACTAGCAAGATAATGGACAGCTGATGCGGCCTAACAAAGAGCATATGAGTACACTGAAAAATGACAGTTGCAAGCGTCTCCTAACGGTTGCAAAATACAAATTTTTTCGACATTTTCGTCAAAAAAACTAAATTAAATTCCCTCAAGGGTTCACTAATCTTTAGTGAATATGTCCATTGGTGTGCATCGGGTCTCAAGCTATTGAGTACTGTTTCTGTTTACATTTTTCCACACTGCTTCCTACTCTTTTACTACCAGTAGCCTTTGTATCTCTCAAAAAATCTCTTCAACTCTGGAACTCTCCAGAGGGAAGGCACAGTAGCTACAACCCGATGTCACTATATTACTTAAAAGTGCCATACTGCCCTAAGACGACAAAATAAGTTAACGACAGATGAATGTTTGGACATTAACAAGAATAAGATAAGTATTTGTGCAAAGCTGAGTGTAGGAAATCTGCAACTTTGGATAAAAAGCAAGAAAGATATGGTAGTGTGCAAATGTATTAGCTAAATTAGTTTTCGACTGTGTAATTTAAAGAGAAATATCAAAGAATTTTGAATATTTTGTAGCTGGGTAGAAATAATGATTGAAGATAGGAGGGATTTAATGATGCTTAATAGATCTGTAGAGGAGAGTAACTAAGAAGTGGATCGCTTTGCTGATTGCCTGTTTGAGAGTGAGAAGTGATTGCTGGATGAAGTTATAAATTTTGATGGAATAGTAATTACTGAAATGAGAAAAGGTCAGAATAATGCTGAATGATGAAATTAATAAAGTAAGGTGAGAAATGTTGATGGGAGAATTATGAGACAGGAGAAATAGAAAGTAAAGTTAAGAGGTAAGGAATGGAGAGAATATTATATAAAAAACTTTACACACATACAGGAATGAAAGTAAAGAAATTATCCATTGTACAAAAGATCTCATAGCTTGTTACATAAAAGTACAATCTTGAGTCACAGTTTTTCTTGTTTGTAGTCGAACTTACGGTATACTTAGAAAAGAACGTGACAGTGCAGTGTAAGTTGAAACTTTACTTGCATACAGGAGTAGAAGACTGCATGATCAGACACGTGAAACCATTTATTATTAAAAACTTAATATGATTTGCTGAAAAGTTGATGAACATTTTTCAACTATGTAGCTACAGTCTCGCAGCTCATTGTCCATATTTTTGTTTATGGAACGGGCATTTCTATAATTTTTGCTGTTGTATTTTGTCAAATTTCTTGCGTTATTTGTACATGACTACATTCTTCCATCTAATTGTTTATATTTTGATTATAAAATGTGTATTGCTTTAATTTTTACTGTTGTGTTTTGTCATATGTCTTGCATTGTAAGGCAGAGACTATGGTATTCTATGGATGGTATATGTTATGTATTGAAAAATGTTTTTATATGTTTAACAAACTAATATCTACAACTAAAGTTAGAGTGAAAAATTTATTCTATTGAGTACTACATAGAAGGGAATGATTACACTTACAATATGAAATGAAGTTAACCAATGACCATTTTTGGGAGCATGCACGAATGACGAAAACTGAAATAAAATAAAGAACCTACTTGCCTTATTTTCTTGTGTCATAAGTATTACACTCTTCTTTATTAAATTTAATTTTTCTGGCCGTAGCATGGTTTAAATTTTAATGTTGTAGGATAATTTTATGTAGAGATATTTAAGAAAAACGAAATTTAAGGATCGTACTGCACTTAGGTAAGCTATAGGATGTTCCATCATGAAGCTCTAAGCCTGGAAGAAGATCTGACTTCAGTAAGAACTTTCATTTTTACTCAGTCGGCTGGAGAAATGCATTATGTGATGGATAGGACATATTTAGGGGTTTTGCTGTATGGTGATGTTAGTGGTCATGTAGAAATAAGAGGAAATACACTATGTTCAGAAAAAGCAGAACACATTGAACAACTAGAGATAGTACGTTCATTTTCAAAAGGAACGTACATTACTATTTTGCGTATAAGTCGCGAATTGTGTGTTGTGGTATAGCCATCCATGTTTCATTCATCTGGTTCTAAATTTCAGCGGTTGTGAGTGGCACTGGGTCACAGTGCTGTACCTGTCGTTTCACCACATCCCACACATTTTCGATTGGTGACCTGGCACTCCAAGAAGGCACGTGTTCGTGCAGCAACATGTGAGCATGCATTGTTTTGCTGAAAAATGGTATCTGAGTGTTGTGCAGAAAGGATATGGCTACGGATCGCAGGATGTCATTCACGTAGGTCAGACTAGTCACAGTGCTTGGGACACACACCAACTGTGATTTGTGATTGTGTGCAAAAGCATCCGACAAGATAAGGCCTTGAGTTGACGCTGTATGTTTTGTACGAATGCAGTCGCTGTGATGCCGCCTCCTTGTCTCCTGGAAACCAAATTGCAGCCATCATTTTCAAGCAAATAGAACCTGGATTTGTCCAAAACACTCTCTTATGCCACTCTTGTCCCCAGTGACGTCAACCGTTCACCATTTTCGTCTAGCATGTTTCTGCGCATGAGTTACACAGGGCAGCTTCATTAATCCACAATTTTACTTTTTCTGTTACTTTGGTACAGTTAATAAAAATACCGTTATAGAATTACAGATACGATTGACGACTCACTTAACCAGATAGCCTTTCCGTACCAAACCGCTTGCATTGTTCAGGACGACAACGCAGATTCACGAGTTATAAAGAATAGCAAATCAGTCTGCTCCAGTTTCAGTTCGCAAGATTAAACATAGAAAAGTTACAATACGGAATATGTTTCTTGCTCTTAATCCATGATTTGCGGGCTATCGGTAAGGAAAAGGGAAGCAAAGTTTCGCACGACCCATGCTTTTTAAATCTGTGTTTATCTGTGGGAAGGAACTTTTCTGTCCCAAGAAAGTTTATTATATTCGAACTCAGAATGTGTTCAAGAATTCTGTAGCGAACCGATGTTAAGGATATAGGTCTATACTTTTGTGGGTCATTCTTTTACCTGTCTTAGGTACAGAAGTCAACTGTGGGTGTTTCTTCGGTCGCTTCGGCCCATGCCGTATAGTACTGTCTGTGCAACAGAACTGGGATTACTTCCACATCTGTCGACTTATTTGTTTTCAGCCCTTTCAGTTGTTTCTTTACGCGGGTGATGCCTTTTACTACGTCTTTTTTACGGGAGTCTGTGCGACGGTGAAAAGACGGTACATTTGTATGATTTTCATGCGCGGAATATTATTTAACGAAGCTATCATCGGCCCTCAGAGGCCCTTCTGTGATTGTTATTACCTTCTCTATTAGTAAATTTAAATTTTATTTTTATGACTTTTAGAACTTTTGTAATTTGTCTTTTTAGTTATAATTTTGAAAAATAATTATAAAAATTTACCTATTATAAAAATTTACCTAGGATTTTGTTTTTCCTTCCTTACGGGCCTCGCAAGTCCGTGGCTTAAGAAGCGATTTTTAAACAATCAGATGTCTGCCTGCTCAGTGCCACTTACGCTTCTTCTGCTATCGTTTAATGGCGTTGCTATTCTTTCAGCGTTCAACAGTCCATTTTTTGATAAGCGGATGTTTATTTAATTGCATTATATCATAACAGTTGCCTGTTCTACAGACTGAACTTGGTACGGAGATTAGGACTTTCAGATGAGTAGATAAGGGTATAGTTGCGGCAGTCTCCTAATTCTGAAAACCCAACCAGCAAATTTGAATTTTCCATTGAAGACGATAATGAGGTAGATGTCACTGAAAATTCAGAACAACACGAAGATGATGATAATGAACAATCCCTTTAACGAAGAAGGAGAAGAACAGTTTAGTGCAAATTCTGCTGAGTGTTACTTATTGTATTCTCGAAATGGAAACGAAATAGCCACTACAGCCCTTCAGCTGGAATTTCTGGTAGCCGGAGTAAAAAGGATGTATTGAAATAAGACCAGGAATCTACAAGGCATATTTTGATCTTTGGTAGTGCAGAGACTTGTTTTATGTTGTTACTTCGTGTTCCTCTCATTGAGAAAGTGTGTTTGTGGATCAAGAAGAAAGGTCGAATCGTTTACAAGGACTGGATGGATTCAGGTTTGCATGAAATGAAGTTTATTGGTGATTACAAGTCAAGAAATGAAGGTATCACTCAGCTCTGGAGTGTTGCGAATAGACGATCACTGCTCAATGGAATTTTGTCTTGCACCCGTTTCCATGTTATTATGAGGGCGTTGCGCTTTGAGGTCAGGGAGCCGATTAGTAACGAACATTATGCCTTAATTACTGGGGATGAGACTGTCATTAGATTTGAGTTATATGTGAAGTCTAGCTCTGGAAAACTTGGAGCAATTTCTACAAATCTTGACAAACATATGACTTTATAGATGGAAAAGAGGTACTGTAACATTAGGACACCACTATCTCTTTTAATGTTCGAACTTACAACACAGATTTTAGCATATTAAATATTGTCGAGTGACTCACCATGAAATTTATTTGGCCCTGCACTTAGCGGAAAAAATAGTGTACGTGTTTCTTTTTAAATGAATGTTACAATGAATTCGTGAAATATTTAATTTTAGTGTCTATGCGTCACATTAATACTTCTTGAGAACCCATAGAAGGAAACAAGTTGGTTTTTACACTATAAACAGTTTTCGTAGCACGTCCTCGCTTCGTAAAATGCAAGGAAGCAAGTATGCACATTTTCCTGTAACGAAATGGAGAAATCATAACACCTTCCAGTTGAAAGGAGTTCATAGTACATGAAGTAGGAAGAAGATATGACTGAATATAGTAATGTAAACGTGGAAGTTGCATCCGAAGAGGAGCAACTAACACAAATTACTTGTAGTACGATTTTATTATTGGTTTTTACGCCCATCACAAAGAACACCACTGACACCATCGCCACCACCATCAAAACCAACACATCTTTCTTCTGAATTCGTTGGTGTTTTCCAGTGACGTTCACTTCTTTGAGACGCGTCCTTTTTAGTGATTGCCGGTACGTTTGATGTGATAACTCATTTTCGCCTAAATTTGAAGATGAACTTTCTTGCTCCTGTTCGATACAACTTTTTGTTTCTTGGTAATCGAAACTCAGATAAATGAAGCAATGGTAAAGTCCTGTATACAACTTCAATAACAAAACAGAATGCCTACCTAGTATATAATAGCAAATGGCTGAATAAAAACATGAAGGAACTCACATCATATTGTATATTACTCCAGATTTACAGTTCTACATAAGCTACATCACTAAAACAAAGGAAATGGCTGAATCAAATTTGATTTCATAACTTTATTTGTTTCTTATGTGAAAGAAAATATTGACCTAGTTCGTATTAATACGTCTTTGAATTTTTAAAAATGTGCTCCATAAATGTAGGTATTTTCTGAAAATATTCAATTGTTTAGCGTTATAAATTATAGGAACTAGCACCTGCCTATGAAAATCCATGGGTAAATCGACGCCGGCGGTAACGAACGACTATTACTTTTACTACTACTATCCTCGTGCTTCACCATAGCTACTAGGCCACTTTTCCACCACCGCAGTCCGTTTGAGAGACTGCCTTGGCCTGGACAGTAGTTAGAGTGGCTCTCGTAATTTATGTGGAGGTGGAATTACAGCATTAGCATATGACAACAGCCTAACACGACTGCTGGGGAAGATAGAGGTGTATAAATCAGAGCCGTAGTTTGCGGATGACAGCGGCACGGAATTCTCCATGAAATGCAAATCCGTCTCGCAACAGGAACACGATCGCTGAAAAGAGCCATATAGACCTGACGGCAACGCAATCGACGAGCCTAATCCGGGAGCCATAGTGTCTTGCCGCGTCACAAATGCAGTGCAAGTCCACATCTAACTAAGGATACATAGTGATGGATTACCATTCTTCTTCTAACTGCACTGATTATTTTGATAGTGATTGGACGTCTGCCCGAAATATTAACAGAAAATGTGTTGCAAGGTATTATTGCCTCTAGGGGAAGAAGAAAAACATGTAAAGAAAATTATAAATACGTTTCCACAAGGGTGAAACGAAGTGAAGATTATGAAGATGCTTCCAGCAAGGTGAAATGAGGCCAACAATAAAAACTGCTTAAGGAGAGATGTTTTCTGCTTGCACATATAATAATAACAATTGTAATAATAATAGTTTGTAAAAGGCGAAATTTTAGTATGATTTTTCCCTATTGACTGAGGTCGTTTAGTTTGATTGTCGAGTCGAGATTAAACAAAATTATCTGCTCACATATCTTGGCCTCCGAGTTATAGATTCACCATCCGTTTACCATTTCATTAAGGAATTACGCGGCGGCGTTATATTTTTTATACGAGCAGTTACTTTTGTAACACACAAAGGTCAGTTTTACAGCACATTTTTTAAATGTTAATCTCTTCTGTATCATTCTGTAAGTTCAGTTTTATTTTGTAATCGTGTGTCGTCACATTGCATTTAGCAAACAAGTTACTCAAAGCTTAAGGCATGATATGTTTAGGATAGCTGTTTTTCCTTGCATTGCACTTGGGCAATGTTTTCTTTACCTGGTTTGCTGATTTTTAACATTCGCCACTTTCGAGCCTTACCGAGTTTCCGTTGACATAAGGTTAAGTCACGGAAGTTTGTTAGAACCAGTTTAACAACACTGTTAGGACACAATAATATTATTTTCAGCTAAGCATTAAATTTTTATGTTTATCACCAGCGTCAGTTCAGTGAAAATTTCGTTCAGATCTCGTTTCTTTTGGTAGACATGCTTACTCCCGTAGTGCAGTGTTACATGTTCGCGTGTGTCATTTAATGTTCGAAATTTTACTTAGTTTGGATACGCAGATTCAAAGTGCATTTTTACAGAAGCATGTTGAGCATTTGGTCTTTCAAAGTTCAGTTCGTAATATTATGCAGAACTTTTACTGTGCTAGTTTCGGGGGTCAGATTTGCAAGACACGTACTGTGGCGTCGCGCACTGTAACACTATTTACTTCACTGCACAATACAGAATTTCAGAGGACAGCTTCTTTAGTATACAGCTTTAAGTTTTCAAATTATTTTACTAAAAGATAACTGGAATACAGTTACACAATTTCAAATGGATTTGGCTACTCTTTTTATCGCGTAGCCTTTATGCAAGAAAACAGCGTCCATTGTTCAGTTGACAGAATGTACACATTACGATAAATACACAGACGAAAGTTTACATAAGGAGACCAGCATACAAAACAAAACAACATACTATTACTTATCTGTCTAAACTGAAGACTGGCCAGATGTATGCAGCCTAAAATTTGAAAAGTGGGAACCGAAAACGTTGTAAGTGCAATTTTTTTCACAAAACGATATTTAGTGCTATTTGTTCATGGTTCTCTGTTGCTTGTCCGTGGACTTAATCCAGGTGCAAAACCGTGGAAAAAGTCTCTCAAAAATACGCTAGTAGACATCGCATTGTCTTTTTATCTTCCCTCTGAAGGTCCAAAATTTAAAAATTATAAGAAGCGGTTTTTCTTGACTACAGTTCCAGCAGTTTTAACGTTCTACTTATCAGAAAATCTGTATAGCATTGCCTACCAGTCGGGCCTATTAGGCCCATTTTATTTAAATTTACATACATTGACAATATTTTGACTATTTCTGACTGAACGACTTTGGAGGTATAATTACTTTTAAAATGATTTTATTTTTCTAAAGCGTACATTAAAAAATGAAAACAATTTTTATACTTTTACTGGTGGCTTCTTATTCCAAGTTTTCTCAGCGTCTACAGACAATAGGAGAATGTCCGAGTATACAGATTTGGTACACTTATAACATGTAATTTCACTTTTCTTACATTTATTATCTACACAATATGCACATCTTCTCCTTTTCTTAGCTGGTGGTTTCACTGACCTTCCTGGATCCGATGCTACTAATTACGTTATTGACTTCTTTATACCTACTAGCTGCTTTCCCAGATCGCTGATGAAAGTCCGACGTCTCATTTTTTATTTGTAGCCAGCAACGTACAAATTATGTGCGCGTTCATTACATTTACATCGATTATGTTGAAGAAAACCACCAGTGGCCAACGCTTGTTTTTCTTCTCTGTTTCATCGCGTCTTCTGGTCCATTGTGTCAAGGTGATATTACGTCCAGAATTCGCAAGTTCAGTCACCAGAGTTTTCAGAACCTCCTCTCCAAGTCGCTGTGTTCTGGTTTCTCTTACTTCCCCAAATATCGTTTCATCTTCCAGCAGTACCTTCTTGCACTGTCACTAATTACCAATAACTTTATTCTGTATCCACCAGATTTTGATGAGATGTATTGTCAAAATGGACAGCGACCTCGAAATGTGACTAACTGTCCAAACACAGTAATGCTCCATCCTGGAATTTAGGCATCCCTAAAGATAATTTCGCACATCTCAGCATCTTCTGTGATTCGTTCCATTTTGTCACTTGACCTATATTTACGTCGCTCTGCTGCATTGTCAAAGCGCAACACCCTCAGAATAGCGTGGAAGAGGTTGCGAGACATAATTTAATTGAACAGTGGTCGGCCAATCTCAGCACCCTAAAGCTGGCTGATATCTTCATTTCTTGACTTGTAAACTCCAGTTAGGATCAGAAAACCAGGCAATTTTTTCTTTGGAATGAGATTTAATTCTGCAGCGAAGTGTGCACTGTTATGAAACTTCCTGGCAGATTAAAAGTGTGTGCCGGACCGAGACTCGAACTCGGGACATTTGCCTTTTGCGGGCAAGCGCTCTACCAACTGAGCTACCCAAGCACGACTCACGCCCCCCCCCCCCCCCCCCCAGCTTCAATTCTGCCAGTATCTCTTCTCCTACATTCCAAACTTCACAGAAGCTCTTCTGCGAACCTTGCAGATCTAGCAGTCCAGGAAGAAAGGGTATGGTAGAGCGCTGGCCCACGAAAGGCAAAGGTCCCGAGTTGGAGTCTCGATCTGGCACACAGTTTTAACCTGCCAGGAAGTTCAAGTTTTGTTTAGTTAGTTTTATTGCGTCTGCAGTTGGTATTGAGGTGTACATGTTATCTGTGTCGAAAGAGATGAGTGATGCTGTTTGTGAGGTGTGTAAGTCTTTCATTTGGGTTATGAGTTAATTTGTGTTTTTGACTTTCCTGCTGTTCTTCATTTCATAATGTTGCATTATAGCCTATTTCATGTGTTTTGCCGCATGATATGATGGTGCATTTATGAAATTAATACCAGGCTGCGATGGAATGAGGTGTTTGTGAACCTTGTGTTGGCTTCTGAGTGTTGGTGCTTTTGGGTCCTCTGTGTGATATGCTGTTTATTGTTTGATGTCTTTGAGTTTGTTTTTTTATGTATGTCTGGAAACATGTTACTGGACTAGATTTAAGTTTTGTGATGTTGTTAGAGGATATAAAATCTTTAAATCTTTCTATATGTTGTTCTCAACTGATCAATGGTGAGCTGTTCCTTTTATAGGCTCTTCTGACTATAATGTTGTTAGCTTGTAGTTTTCCTTTTAATTTCTTAGTGGTGTTGTTTTCTGTTTGAAGTTGCTCTTTCTTTGACATGATGAATATGTTGTTTATTTATTTCTTCACTAGTTCTCGTGTGAACCCAATATTTATAGTGTTATTTTCTTGTTTCTCTTCCTGCGTCAGCATGCTTTCTGTTTGTGCAGTCAGATATTCTCTATATGGTGATATGCTTAATGGAATTTTATGTGATGCCCTTCCCATTTAATGTGTTCTTACATTTCTACAAACTTTTAAGAAATCGTTTCTATGGATTAACTTAGCGAGATATTTAAATGTAACTTTTCCAGTTTGAATAATATCTGATTTCAGAGATGTTGGTGTCTTTTATTCTTCGTAATTTTTGTGTGAGTATTCTTGAGCCAGAATTACTACCTATTCCTTCTGAAAAATTGATTTCTGTTACAGCAGGTGCCACATTTTCAGAAAATATACCATAGGCATCTCCAAATGTGAGACAGGTTTTGTCATAATTTTTGTTTTTCTTTCTCACGGATGAAAACTCAAATTCATTCAGTTTTTCGTTCCAAAATTTCACAATATTTTCTAGAACACAAAAACACTTCTGTGGTTGTTAAGCCATAACTGGTATCATACACTGACGGAAGAAAACCACAATACCAAAACATAATTATGTCGAGTAATTAAATTTCGATAATTCACTAGTCTAGGTAACATATTTAAGCGCTTAACATTGCAAAACCACAGTTTATTGTAATAGCGAGATAAGACATTGGAAATGTGAAATGCTGGTACATTAGTAACGGGTTTGACATCCAGAATGTTGAATGTGAGCTTACAAGCATGCATGCACTATGTTGTGCAGGTACCGGATGTCCGTTTGTGGAATAAATTTAGATGCCTGTTACACTTGGTCAGTAAATACAGGAACGGTTAATGTAGTTTGTGGATGAACTGAACTTTCCATCCGATGATGTCCCATGTGTGCTCTATTAGAGACACATCTGATTACACTCTGTAAAGGACGTTGGGTTACAACAGCGGCATGTGAGTGAACCTAATCCTGTTGGAAAACACTCCCTTGACTGCTGCCTCCGAATGATGTTGATGATGTTTGGTTTGTGGGCGCTCATCTACACGGTTATCAGGGCCCATACAAAGTCCCAATTTTTATACAGTCCCTTTTCTTTTCACAATCCAGTCTAGTCACCCTCACAAATGATGATGATGGAATGGTGAGGACAACACAAACACCCAGTCTCCGGGCAGAGAAAATCCCCATTCCAGCCTGTAATCGAACTCAGGATCCCGTGATCCAAAGTCAGCAACGCTAGCCCCTAGACCATGAGCTGCGGATCCCTCTAAAATGGGAGCACAACAGATCGAATCACCAGACTGAGCAAAAAGTTGCAGTCAGGGTGAGTGTGATACCTACGAGAGTGCTCCACGTGTCATACGAAATTGCAGCATAGCTCCTGGTTTAGGTCCAGTGTCCAATTCGGAGACAGGCTGGTTGCCGGCCTTCAAAAATGTTAAAGTGTGTGTGAAATCTTATGGAACTTAACTGCTAAGGTCAGCAGTCCCTAAGCTTACACATTACTTAACCTAAATTATCCTAAAGACAAACACACACACACCCATGCCCGAGGGAGGACTCTAACCTCCGCTCGGACCAGCCGGACAGTCCGTGACTGCAGCGCCCCAGACCGCTAAGCTAATCCCGCGCGGCTGCCGGCCTTCAGCTGGCCTCCTTCTAACCAGCACAAGGCCATCACTGGCCCCGAGGCAGAACGAGCTTTCATCAGAAAAACACAACAGACCTCCATTCCGCCCTCCAAAGAACTCTCGTATGGCACCACTGAAGTAGCGTATGGCGGTGGTTCGGGGTCAGTGGAATGCATGCTAGAGGACGTCTGGCTCCAAGCTGTCCTTCAAGTAACCGATTTTTTAACAGCTTGTTGTGTCACTGTGGTGCCAACTTCTGTTCAAATTGGTGCTGCAGACGCACTACGATGCGCCAGAGCTAAACGCCGAACACAGTGGTTTTGCCTCTGGGCTGTGCAACGTGGCCGTCCGGAGCAAAATCTTCTTGGGACCGTGCATTTTCGTGACCACCGCTGTCAGGAGTCATGTACTGTGGCTACATTCCTCTCAAGTCATTCTGCAATATCACAGAAGGAATGTCCAGCTTCTTGTAGTCCTACTACACGACCTCGTTCAAACTCTGTTATTGTTGATAATGGCGACTTTGTTCTTGATTAACAGCAACTCACGAGGTCCAGTCTCAAAGTTAACTAAAGCTCACGATCGTTACAGTGTATATTTAAGGAAAACCTGATTTGCATCCTCACAGTGACGCTACTAGTGCCACTTTTAATGCAACTGGCACGAAGTTTGAATGGATATCATCTCTCAGGTGTAGGAACACGCCTACGAACTTTCTTTTGTGTCCCACAAATCCTTCTTGGAGTTGAGATTTATTTTCCGCCAGTGGATATCTCCGAGATAGACTCTTTGGTGATCATATCCTCCTCTTCTTTGGGCGTTTCGCCTTTTTCCTCGGTGTACCTTTTATTTCGAGTGCTGGATTCTTGCCGTAAAGGTTTGATGCCTTTTCTGCTATTTGGCCTTCAGTAACAGCAGGGTAAAACCACGAAATGTCACCGGCGTATGATACCTACTGAATGACTATTATTCGTCAGACTTTTTATCAAATTTTCTTGTTTATTGTGATAATTTTGCTGTATTATTATCGCTATTACTGACAATGGAATTAATTTCCTCAATACGGCAGCTCTACCATGTCCATATAACAATTCAAAACAGCCTGAACAGACTGCTTACACTCAATGAGTTCTGAAAGTTGCTGTTGTTGTGGTCTTCAGTCCTGAGACTGGTTTGATGCATCTCTCCATGCTACTCTATCCTGTGGAAGCGTCTTCATCTCCCAGTACGTACTGCAGCCCACATCCTTCTGAATCTACTTAGTGTATTCATCTCTTGGTCTCCCTCTACGATTTTTACCCTCCACTCTGCCCTCCAATACTAAATTGGTGATCCCTTGATGCCTCAGAACATGTCCTACCAACCGATCCCTTCTTCTAGTCAAGTTGTGCCACAAACTCCTCTTCTCCCCAATTCTATTCAATACCTCCTCATTAGTTATGTGATCTATCCATCTAATCTTCAGCATTCTTCTGTAGCACCACATTTCGAAAGCTTCTATTCTCTTCTTGTCCAAATTATTTATCGTCCATGTTTCACTTCCGTAGATGGCTACACTCCGAACAAATGCTTTCAGAAACGACTTCCTGACACTTAAATCTATACTTGATGTTAACAAATTTCTCTTCTTCAGAAACGCTTTCCTTGCCATTGCCAGTCTACATTTTAAATCCTCTCTACTTCGACCACCATCAGTTATTTTGCTCCCCAAATAGCAAAACTCCTTTACTACTTTAAGTGTCTCATTTCCTAATCTAATTCCCTCAGTATCACCCGCCTTAATTCGACTACATTCCATGATCCTCGTTTTGCTTTTGTTGTTGTTCATCTTATATCCTCCTTTCAAGACACTGTCCATTCCGTTCAACTGCTCTTCTAAGTCCTTTGCTGTCTCTGACAGAATTACAACGTCATCGGCGAACCTCAAAGTTTTTATTTCTTCTCCGTAGATTTTAATACCTACTCCGAATTTTTCTTTTGTTTCGTTTACTGATTGCTCAATATACAAATTGAATAACACCGGGGATAGGCTACAACCCTGTCTCACTCCCTTCCCAACCACTGCTTCCCCTTCGTGTCCCTCGACTCTTATAACTGCCATCTGGTTTGTGTACAAATTGTAAATAGCCTTTCGCTCCCTGTATTTTACACCTGCCACCTTCAGAATTTGAAAGAGAGTATTCCAGTCAACATTGTCAAAAGCTTTCTCCAAGTCTACAAATGCTAGGAACGTAGGTTTGCCTTTTCTTAATCTAGCTTCTAAAATAAGTCGTAGGGTCAGTATTGCCTCACTTATTCCCATATTTCTACGGAATCCAAACTGATCTTCCCCGAGGTCGGCTTCTACCAGATTTTCCATTCGTCTGTAAAGAATTCGCGTTAGTATTTTGTAGCCGTGACTTATTAAACCGATAGTTCGGTAATTTTTAACATCTGTCAACGCCTGCTTTCTTTGGAATTGGAATTATTATATTCTTCTTGAAGTCTGTGGGTATTTCGCCTGTCTCATACATTTTGCTCACCAGATGGTAGAGTTTTGTCAGGACTGACTTTCCTAAGGCTGTCAGTAGTTCTAATGGAATGTTGTCTACTCCCGGGGCCTTGTTTCGACTTAGGTCTTTCAGTGCTCTATCAAACTCTTCACGCAGTATGATACATCCCGTTTCATCTTCGTCTACATCCTCTTCCATTTCCATAACATTGCCCTCAAGTACATCGCCCTTGTATAGACCCTCTATATACTCCTTCCACCTTTCTGCTTTCCCTTCATTGCCTAGAATTGGGTTTCCATCTGAGCTCTTGATATTCATACAAGTGGTTCTCCTTTCTCCAAAGGTCCCTTTAATTGTCCTGTAGGCAGTATCTATCTTACCCCTCGTGAGATAAGCCTCTACAGCCTTACATTTGTCCTCTAGCCATACCTGTTTAGCTATTTTGCACTCCCTGTCGATCTCATTTTTGAGACGTTTGTATTCCTTTTTGTCTGCTTCATTTACCGCATTTTTATATTTTCTCCTTTCGTCAATTAAATTCAATATTTCTTCTGTCACCCAAGGATTGCTACTAGCCCTCGTCTTTTTACCTACTTGATCCTCTGCTGCCTTCACTACTTCATCCCTGAAAGCTACCCATTCTTCTTCTACTGTATTTATTTCCCCCATTCTTGTGAATTGTTCCCTTATGCTCTCCCTGAAACTATGAACAACCTCTGGTTCTTTCAGTTTATCTAAGTCCCATCTCCTTAAATTCCGACCTTTTTGCAGTTTCTTCAGTTTTAATCTGCAGTTCATAACCAATAGATTGTGGTCATAGTCCACATCTGCCCCTGGAAATGTCTTACAATTTAAAACCTGGTTCCTAAATCTCTGTCTTACCATTATATAATCTATCTGAAACCTTTTAGTATCTCCAGGTTCTTCCATGTATACAACCTTCTTTCATGATTCTTGAACCAAGTGTTAGCTATGATTAAGTTGTGCTCTGTGCAAAATTCTATGAGGCGGCTTCCTCTTTCATTTCTTAGCCGCAATCCATATTCACCTACTACGTTTCCTTCTCTTCCTTTTCCTACTGTCGAATTCCAGTCACCCATGACTACTAAATTTTCGTCTCCCTTCACTATCTGAATAATTTCTTTTATGTCATCATACATTTCCTCAATTTCTTCGTCATCTACAGAGCTAGTAGGCATATAGACTTGTACTACTGTCGTAGGCGTGGGCTTCGTGTCTATCTTGGCCACAATAATGCGTTCACTATGCTGTTTGTAGTAGCTTACCCGCATTCCTATTGCTTTATTCATTATTAAACCTACTCCTGCATTACCCCTATTTGATTTTGTATTTATAACCCTGTATTCACCTGACCAAAAGTCTTGTTCCTCCTGCCACCGAACTTCACTGATTCCCACTATATCCAACTTTAACCTATCCATTTCCCTTTTTACATTTTCTAAGCTATCTGCCCGATTAAGGGATCTGACATTCCACACTCCGATCCGTAGAACACCAGTTGTCTTTCTCCTGATAACGACGTCCTCTTGAGTAGTCCCCGCCCGGAGATCCGAATGGGGGACTATTTTACCTCCGGAATATTTTACCCAAGAGGACGCCATTATCTTTTATCCATAAAGTAAAGCTGCATGCCCTCGGGAAAAAATTACGGCCGTAGTTTCCCCTTGCTTTCAGCCATTCGCAGTACCAGCACAGCAAGACCGTTTTGGTTAGTGTTACAAGGCCAGATCAGTCAATCATCCAGACTGTTGCCCCTGCAACTACTGAAAAGGCTGCTGCCCCTCTTCAGGAACCATACGTTTGTCTGGCCTCTCAACAGATACCCCTCCATTGTGATTGCACCTACGGTACGGCTATCTGTGCCGCTGAGGCACGCAAGCCTCCCCACCAACGGCAAGGTCTATGGTTCATGGGGGGGAGGGTTCTGAAAGTACACTCCTGGAAATTGAAATAAGAACACCGTGAATTCATTGTCCCAGGAAGTGGAAACTTTATTGTCACATTCCTGGGGTCAGATACATCACATGATCACAATGACAGAACCACAGGCAATAAGGCACAGGCAACAGAGCATGCACAATGTCGGCACTAGTACAGTGTATATCCACCTTTCGCAGCGATGCAGGCTGCTATTCTCCCATGGAGACGATCGTAGAGATGCTGGATGTAGTCCTGTGGAACGGCTTGCCATGCCATTTCCACCTGGCGCCTCAGTTGGACCAGCGTTCGTGCTGGACGTGCAGACCGCGTGAGACGACGCTTCATCCAGTCCCAAACATGCTCAATGGGGGACAGATCCGGAGATCTTGCTGGCCAGGGTAGTTGACTTACACCTTCTAGAGCACGTTGGGTGGCACGGGATACATGCGGACGTGCATTGTCCTGTTGGAACAGCAAGTTCCCTTGCCGGTCTAGGAATGGTAGAACGATGGGTTCGATGACGGTTTGGATGTACCGTGCACTATTCAGTGTCCCCTCGACGATCACCAGTGGTGTACGGCCAGTGTAGGAGATCGCTCCCCACACCATGATACCGGGTGTTGGCCCTGTGTGCCTCGGTCGTATGAAGTCCTGATTGTGGCGCTCACCTGCACGGCGCCAAACACGCATACGACCATCATTGGCACCAAGGCAGAAGCGACTCTCATCGCTGAAGACGACACGTCTCCATTCGTCCCTCCATTCACGCCTGTCGCGACACCACTGGAGGCGGGCTGCACGATGTTGGGGCGTGAGCGGAAGACGGCCTAACGGTGTGCGGGACCGTAGCCCAGCTTCATGGAGACGGTTGCGAATGGTCCTCGCCGATACCCCAGGAGCAACAGTGTCCCTAATTTGCTGGGAAGTGGCGGTGCGGTCCCCTACGGCACTGCGTAGGATCCTACGGTCTTGGCGTGCATCCGTGCGTCGCTGCGGTCCGGTCCCAGATCGAAGGGCACGTGCACCTTCCGCCGACCACTGGCGACAACATCGATGTACTGTGGAGACCTCACGCCCCACGTGTTGAGCAATTCGGCGGTACGTCCACCCGGCCTCCCGCATGCCCACTATACGCCCTCGCTCAAAGTCCGTCAACTGCACATACGGTTCACGTCCACGCTGTCGCGGCATGCTACCAGTGTTAAAGACTGCGACGGAGCTCCGTATGCCACGGCAAACTGGCTGACACTGACGGAGGCGGTGCACAAATGCTGCGCAGCTAGCGCCATTCGGCGGCCAACACCGCGGTTCCTGGTGTGTCCGCTGTGCCATGCGTGTGATCATTGCCTGTACAGCCCTCTCGCAGTGTCCGGAGCAAGTATGGTGGGTCTGACACACCGGTGTCAATGTGTTCTTTTTTCCATTTCCAGGAGTGTATATGAAAGTATATGAACCAAATTTCGAAATGTATTTGGTCGAAATGATTGACGAAGTTTTGGATGGTAGTGTTATTGACTCGCATTACGAGATAGAAGGTGGTGATGATAGAATTCAAAATATTAAATGGACGATGGTGGAGATGATGATAATAATGAAGATGTGACGGATGGCAGAAACAGGCGAAGATGATATAAGCATAGGAAAGTCATATCGCCGTTACTACTGCTTTTGTCGTAGAGGAAATATTTTCAAGTAGAGAAAAGCACAACCACCAACTAACGTCACAACAAGACAATATAAGCTTGTGCTGCAGAATCCTTCTCTGCGACTTAGGGGATAATTACTTGAGTAGGAATTCAGCTTTTGATCAAGTACGGATTCTGTTTTTTACTCAAGACATTTTGTTTGAGATTTTGCAATGAAGGAACAACGAAACTGCTTAAACAAGAATTAAGTGCTCTCTACGGAACCTATCTTTCGTACATGATGTTGATGTTCTTTAACTGAAAGATTTCACAGACTTGCTTTTATTCACAGCTATTATAGATCCCGTAAGGAAATCGTAGATAGCCTTTTCTCAATGGCTGGAACCAAACGTGACGTTTTTCGCGATACTATGTCAAGGAAAAGTTTTCCATCTATATTGACAGTTCTTAGTTTTAACAAATGGCTCTGAGCACTATGGGATTTAACATCTATAGTCATCAGTCCCCTAGAACTTAGAAGTACTTAAACCTAACTAACCTAAGGACAGCACACAACACCCAGCCATCACGAGGCAGAGAAAATCCCTGACCCCGCCGGGAATCGAACCCGGGAACCCGGACGTAGGAAGCGAGAACGCTACCGCACGACCACGAGATGCGGGCTTAGTTTTAACAACCCAGATGTCAAGGATGAAAGGAAAAAGGAAGATGCAACTGCTGCAATGTCAAATTTATGCACAAATTTGCTGAGAACTGTCAACAGTGGTATTCTCCAGCCTGTACTAACGGTTGATGAAAAGCTTGTGCCTTTTCGCAGTCGATGTAGCTATTGGACGTACATGCCAAGAAAACCAGCTAAGTGTGGCGTCAGGTGCGTGTGTGTGACAGACATCAGGTCTGAGTAATTACGTAGTGCCTACATTGTGGCGGTTAAAAAATTTGAAAGTTAACATCAAAGTATACTCTTGAGACTTCCCAGCAATTTGGTTTCTGTTGCTGATTCTTGGTTGTCATAAAAATGATTAGTAATTAAAAGTTTTATTTCTAGTTTTTTGAGACACACAGGAGTGTCCACTTTTTCAGCACATCACTTACGTATTTTCTGTGTTTTCCCCTTCTTGTTGATATTTTGCTGTGTTACTTCGCTGGCTTTTATTTCGCAACACGTGTAACTAGGTGCGGTCAATAAACAAATAAAAGGTAAGACAATACTCTGTAATTGAATAGTAAACTAGAGACTGACAGACACTGTGGTGCAGGTTACGTCACAAAATCATGTGATATGAGCTGAGGGTTAACATCCTGTTTATTACCTTCCGCGCGTAGTCGAGGTGTCAAGGCTACTATCCACTGTCCTGTGATTTTTTTCCAGATTTCCTCAAAGATTCATTTTTTATATTATACATTTGCAGTTCAGTCTCCCCTTTTGTATCACCCAATTTGGGAAACTGAAGGTCACGTGATCTCTATGTTAATCTCCTTCTCTAATCTCAAAGGCTTCGGATGTCTCTCGTACACATTTATATCTTGAAAATATTCGTAATATCATCTTCAGTATAACGCTTCTTTTTTGTCACTCACATAAAAGCCGTCCACAGTTTCAAATGCCAGTCTTGTGTCAGCTGAGTCTTGCGTTCTTGTAAAGTTCACTTAAGCTACACTGGGTGTCCCAGAAGTCTTTTCCAAACTACAAACATTAAAAAGGCATAAAATGTGACAACACAGACAAGTACCTCTTATCTATGATTGCATGTGACATATTCAAGATTTTGTGTAGAAACAAACTTACTTTGTTTGTTAAGGGACCAGTGACATAAAAACAGTGGAATTGGACACCATTTGCAAACAACATGTACTCAAACCACGAGAAAATCCAATGTGACAGAGTCACCAAAAACAATCGAGAAAAAATTCCAGACGGCATACCAAATGTTAAAAGCATCAAGATGCCGTAAGCGAAGTTTAAGGAAACATGGAGCGTCTGTAGTCTCCCAATAACAAGCTGGCCTCGACCTCCTATGGAGAAAAGTCAAATAATCAGAAACGCCTTCGTGAGAAGTCTCAAGAAGTCTGTCCGCAGAGCCTCACGTGAATTGCACATTCTGAAAACATCAGTACACCGCATGCTACGTAAACAACTTCACTTCCTGGCGTACGAAATCCACATAGTGTAGTCCCTCCAGCCAACGGATTACAGCGCTATTGCCACATTGGCCGGAACTGAGGAAGATGATGACTTTCCAAAACGTATCCTTTTCTCAGATGAGGCGACATTTCATTTGACGAGTGTTTTCAACCCTAGTGCTAGAATATGGGGTGCTAGAATCCCCACAGTGTAGTTGAGACCTTCAGAGACTGAATGTGTGGTGTGGTCTTGCACAACACAACCATGAGATCTTTTCCCTTGACTGGAACGTCAATCGCAGCGAATACTTATCTTCATTTGTTCTAGTTATTTGGCGTACCACAGATTGAGGACATTCCGGATTTAATGTTACAACAAGATTGTACCCACCCCATTGCGTGTTAGATATTTGTGCCTATTTGGATGCAACATTTAGGGGAAGATGGATCAGGTGTGGTGGCTTCATCAACGGGCTTCTGCAATCACGACACAGCACCACTGAATTTCTTCCTTTGGCGCTATGGCAAGGACCAGGTTTATGAAAGAGCAGTGAACGAAATCTCCCACTAAATGTTGACTAACACATTGAATATCGCCTGGAGATCCTTCGAGCAACGAAAGGACCTCACGTCGAAATTTGTTAATTGTGTGTGTGTATGTACTTGTGTGTGTGTATTTGCTTGTGTGTATGTGTTTGTGTGTGTGTGTGTGTGTGTGTGTGTGTGTGTGTGTGTGTGTGTGTGTATGTGTTTGTGTTAGTCTGTGTGTGTCTGTGCACAAAAGAAACTTCAATATCTTACCTGCCCTTTAAAATATAAGATGATAATATGCCTATGTATGCATGTCTGCAATCAGGGAAAGACTACTGTATGTCTTCCCTCGGCTCCTGGGCTTTAGAGCTCGACGTCACCACCACTGTTCGTGTCTCAGTGAACATGCGCTCGCCGGGGCGCTGACCGACGACCTGCAAGCAGCCTAGAGCTAGCCGTACCGCCTCCGCATCATTACACTGCTGGTTAGGCAGAGGGGCTAATTGTCCGACATGCCTATCTGCGCGTTAATTAATTGATTACATCGAAACTTGACTCGGGCCGGTGTGCGCCACAAATGACTCATTACGCGCCCGTTTGAACGGACACAGCGCGCCGACACCTGCGCCCTGGCTCCCCCTCCCTCCCCGCCACTCCTCCACACTCGCCATGTGTGGTGAAACAAATGGACCGTAAACAGCGCGCAGCACACGGCGAGCGCCGAAAGAGGTCGCCTCTGCTGCTCTGCATACACAGTGAGTACTGTACGCTCAATAAACGCACCCAGCCAGGGCAGTCAATCAATAGCCATCACAGATGGTTACAGTGTCTGTGTTTATACAGTGTCTTTATCTTCACACTACATGCAGACACTGTAATAAACACTGACATTGCAACCATCAATAATATACCCGTGCCTAGACAGGCAAAACAGACGATAAAATATTCCAAGACACCAAGGAATTAGATATTATCTGCCCGTGTGCGTTGATTTAAATCAATGGAAAAAGTTGAAAATATTTGTCGGACTGGGGTTTGAACTCGGCTGTCCTGCTTGCTAGGGTGATGCGGTGACCACTGCGCCATCCAGACACAATGGTCATCGCAACTGCACGGACTACCTTCGCACGCCTCACATCAGATTCAAAGCTCAACTTACCCACACATGTCCGAAAGAACATACACGACACAGATAAAACATTTGTCTCTCCGTGTGCGAAAGTCACGAAATGTGCGACCGTTAAGGGCTGTGGACTCCGTGACATACTGGTTTGGACCTGCCCGAAAGGCGTGCTCGGATAACCGACATACACTACTGGCCATTAAAATTGCTACACCAAGAAGAAATGCAGATGATAAACGGGTATTAATTGATCAAATATATTATACTAGAATTGACATGTGATTACCTTTTCTCGCAATTTGGGGGCATAGATCCTGAGAAATCAGTACCCTGAACAACCACCTGTGGCCATAATAAAGGCCTTGGTACCCATGGGTATTGAGTCAAACAGAGCTTGGATGGCGTGTACAGGTACAGCTGCCCATGCAGCTGCAACACGATACCACAGTTCATCAAGAGCAGTGACTGGCGTATTGCGACGAGCCAGTTGCTCGGCCACCACTGACCAGATGTTTTCATTTGGTGAGAGATCTGGAGAATGTGCTGCCCAGGGCAGCAGTCGAACATTTCCTGTATCCAGAAAGGGCCATACAGGACCTGCAACATGCGGTCGTGTATTATCCTGCTAAAATGTAGGGATCGAAAGAAGGGTAGAACCACGGGTCGTAACACATCTCAAATGTAACGTGCACTGTTCAAAGTGCAGCCAATAAGAGGTGACCAAGACGTGTAACCAATGGTACCCCATACCATCACGCCTGGTGATACCCCAGTATGGCGATGACGAATACACGCTTTCAATGTGCATTCACCGCGATGTCACCAAACACGGATGCGACCGTCATGATGCTGTAAACAGAACCTTTTTTCATCCAAAAAAATGACGTTTTGCCATTCGTGCACTCTGGTTCGTCGTTGAGTACACCATCGCAGACCCTCCTGTCTGTGATGCACCGTCAAGGGTAACCGCAGCCCAGGTCTCGGAACTGATAGTCCATGCTGCTGCAAACGTCGTCGAACTGTTCGTGCAGATGGTTGTTGTCTTGTATACGTCCCCATCTGTTGGGGAGACGCCCGCATCTCGTGGTCGTGCGGTAGCGTTCTCGCTTCCCACGCCCGGGTTCCCGGGTTCGATTCCCGGCGGGGTCAGGGATTTTCTCTGCCTCGTGATGGCTGGGTGTTGCGTGCTGTCCTTAGGTTAGTTAGGTTTAAGTAGTTCTAAGTTCTAGGGGACTTATGACCACAGCAGTTGAGTCCCATAGTGCTCAGAGCCATTTGAACCATTTGTTGGGGAGACGTGGCTGCACTGTCCGTTAGAGGCATGCGGATAAGATGCATGTCATCTCGACTGCTAGTGATACGAGGTCGTTGGAGTCCAGCAAGGCGTTCCGTATCGCCCTCCTGAACCCGCAATACGATAAACCGCAATGGCGATAGGCTACAATCCGACCTTTATCAAAGTCGGAAACGTGACGGTACGCATTTCTCCTCCTTGCACGTGGCATCACAACAACGTTTCACCAGGCAACGCCGGTCAACTGCTGTTTGTGTATGAGAAATCGGTTGGAAACTTTCCTCATGTCAGCACGTTGTAGGTGTCGCCACCGGTGCCAGTTTTCTGTGAATGCTCTGAAAAGCTAATCATTTGCATATCACAGCGCCTTCATCCTGCCGTTTAAATTTCGCGTCTGTAGCACGTCATCTTCGTGGTGTAGCAATTTTAATGGCCAGTAGTGTAGTTAAGGCGACCACTCACGAGAAGCGGGAAATTTGGGTTTGAGCCCTGGTCCAGCAAAAATTTTCATGTGCCACAAACAGCTGATGTTAAGCTGGATTTGCAAAAAGCGAATCTATTTTATAACAGACAATAATAGTCGACAAGCTGACAGGCTGTCTATTTCGTTTGAATAAAAATTTCCCTGAGCACTCGAGGCTGAAATGCCGAATTTTCTGGAATTATTTTCGGTTGTAAGGGAGAAACAGAGCTACTTTACTAGATCTTACGGCCTCAAATGAATTTTGAATTTGGAGTTTTGATTTGGAATTTATTATAGATCATGAGCTGAAAGGTTGGTATGACAGCTCACATGACCAAGTGGTGATACTGTCGGTCTTTCTGTACGGCAATACAGTCGCTAAGACTCTTGCGGGAACAGGGACGTACGTGCCGACGTGCATGTAAACTACTGTTTGGAGAAAGTGAAACACCAAGACCGAGAAATGTGATAACAATGAAAATTATGCGATTGCATTCTTTCTCGGCGTATTCCAGCGATGAATTCTTCTCTGGTTATCAGTCGAGTGGTGGCGTCGTCTTGTCGCAACGTTTCGGTGAGTTTCGTACGTATTATGTTCTGGCGAAGTGTGACTTGGCTAGAAAAGATGGGTACGAAACTCATCGAAACGTTGCGACAAGACGACGGCTGATAACCCCAGAAGAATGCATCAATGAAATTTATTCCAGCGATTAGGGACATTAAATCACACGAATGGTTATATTTACAGACCTGTGCTAGCACTGTGACTGTGGAAATTCAGTACGGAGTAGCGCCACCACATGTCTGAGAGACGCAAGACGTGGCGTGGGATCTAAGAGCTCATGAGTATACTGCTGTGGAATACTCTGCTACGCGATTCGTACACGTGTCCGCAAAGCATCAACAGTGACTGCAGGAGGATATGAACGAACGGGCTGCCGACCGACCATACCCCAGACCTGTTCGATTGGTGACTTATCACTTCAAAAATGGTTCAAATGGCTCTGAGCACTATGCGACGTAACTACTGAGGTCATCAGTCGCCTAGAACTTAGAACTATTTAAACCTAACTAACCTAAGGACATCACACACATCCATGCCCGAGACAGGATTCGAACCTGCGACCGTAGCGACTTATCACTTGGTCGAGTAGGCAGTGGTGCCCGTCTTTCCTCAAAGAAGGCTTCCACGTTTCTCGCCACTGGTGGATGGGCGATGTCCTGCCGAAATATGACGTGCGAAACGAGCTGCAGCAGGGGCAGTTCTGTAAAAACTCCCTGATGTTTGTGGTAGCTGCTCGGATTTCCATGAAGACGTAGGAGGCGACGTCGCGTGTTGTAACCAGTGGCGCCTCAAATCAACACACTTGGGGTTTGTCCGCTTTGCTTATCAACAGTACAGTCTGACAGATTGCTTGCACCACGGCGTCGAACGTAAGATAGCTTGAAGCGGCACTCGTTGGAAAACGCTACACTTTGCCTCTTTACACTCGAATGTCGGCATTAGTGGGTTCTCGTCAACGGCAGCCAACGCAGTGGCATGCGTGCCGCCAGTCCAGCCCGCAGAAGATGCGTCGAACCGTCGACGCAGATATGTCGACAGCCGTTACAGTGCTCCAAGTTCGCGTCAACACCGTGGACGAAACCTCTCCGTTACTGCTAAGCGGACAAGATGGCGGTCGTCTCAATCCATGGTCAGATTGTGTTGTCCAATACCCTGTCGGCGCTGTATATAGCCCTCATCACTGGATCCACATACGCCTCAGTGCTCAAGTAGCGTGCGCAACACGAACCGCTATGTCACGGAACGGTAGAACGACCTCCCGGAGACCAATCATACGGGCCCGTTCGAACGCACTCACATGCCAATATTCCACCCTGTGATGCCAGAGATTGATAATGGCACTTGGTTACAAGTTTCAGCTTTACACGACGGTGCCGCACTGGCTGAGCATTGTGTAATACTGACATGTTGGGTCAGACAAAAGAGGTCACTTAAATCACTTATCATGGATCCGCTGTTCTATACGTCCTAGTACTGTGGCGTGCTACAGACCATTGTTTCTCAGTCTTGTACTTTTTACAAATAGTAGTGTATATGAATCTTTAAATTATTTATAATTGCCAGTTCTTACATATTATAAATTCGGAAAACTGCAACGAATTATTCATCATGTAGTATGCTGAAATAGCGTGTAGTTACTTGATCTACTTCCCAATGGAAATACATACAAACTGTTTCTGTAATATTATACACATGTATATTATAATGGAGATATTCACAGTGTAATAACTCATGATGAACCATCCTCCGTTCACATTTTTGGGTCAAATACAGCATTCACTGTCGCGGTCCGTTTTGAGCAATGTCGAGGAGCTGCTGTGGCGGGAGACGTCATACGTACGCGGAAAGTTAGTTTGTTTTGCTTCGGACCGCTAGTAGTATCAACTACTCTGCACTGAACTGTTAATACTGCGATGATGTACCTTTTTGGCTTTCTGTATTGGTTTCGAACTTTCCAGTTGAGGTATGTAGGTCAAGTGATGTTTTCGACACTACGTTTGGTTAATTGCCGCTATTTTTTGGTTACCTCTACTGACATCATGCTTTGGTCCTCTGTACTGGTATCAGTTTTTTGCCTTCTATATTCGTATCTGGCTTTTCAGTTCAGCTATTTAGGAGGTATTTTTCCGGTGCCAGCTATAGCTGGTTCGGTCTAATGTTGCTGGTTTTTTTTTCTTTTCATCTTTCTTTTTTTCGCTTTGATACCAACCACTGTATCGCGTTTCTCTGGTAGATTTGCTTCGTATGCTTCAGCACTTCCGTGATTTTGCGGTCGCTGTTTTATATTTTGGTTTTTCCAGCCGGAAATCCTCGGTTTCCCGCAGTTGTCCCATTGGGACCAGTGTTTAGTAATAATAGTTTGCACGATCTGGCTCCATTCCATGCGGAGTGGGTATACTCGGTGACTGTTCATTAAAACTGAGATATGTACAGCAATCAGTCGCTAATAATGTTTATTGCAGAACTAGCTGGATATCAACCACTGTGTGGCTATCATCAGTGTGGTAAAATGCAAGTCAGGTCATCACTATTGCTTGCTTGTACAAATAGCCCTTACTACGACGCCTATTTCAGTATTTCAGTTTACAGACCTGATAAGGAGCTACGTGAATATAGAAGCAGAACCACTATCAGGTTTCATCTACTGGCAGTAACGACTGGAGCGACTGGCGACATGCCGAAAACACGACCTTCGATTATAGACGGCTCCTCGTGCAGCCTTACAGGTAGCGACTAGCCAGTCGGAAAAGGCCTAATCCGTCAGTGGATTTTACGTTTACACTGCTATGAAACAGTGCATCGTGTATACTGATGGGAAATCCTCGCAGAAAAACACGTCCGACGGTTATCCTGTAATGGTAAACTAACAGACTTCGATAGCACAGAATCATAAAATCTGAAACTGGATGCTTTTCACAATACGATGTTGTTAACTTGACACTGCGTGAAAGTCGGCAAAGTTCAGCTTTGTAATGAATTTAATAAGAAGCCCGGTGTATCAATATTCATTATTGATATATGAAACACGTATGAACATGTTTGAATGTATATTTCGTTTTTAAAAATAAAAATAATTCACAGGTACGTGATGAAATCTTACTTGCTCAAAACACTGCATCGCTCTTTCAGTCATGCAACATGAAACTCTTCTGGAGACAGAGAACCAAGAGAGAGTAACGAAGATTACTGCTGTTTTCCAGCGTGTCAGAAGATGTAGCCACGATGGAGCAGAAAACATTACAACAATAGAATATTATTCTTCATTTTTTTCTTAAGGAACTTGACAGGTGTTTGTTTCCAAGGAGAGTCTCAGAGTAGTTTGTAAGAAAAAATTTCTTTTCGTCAACGAATATCAAGCATGTGATGTTCACGTAGTTCACCGCTGTCGAACTGCAGACAGCCTGAGCGACTGACTGATGTTAACTAGTAACATTAGTCAAGATGGCCTTGCCATGTGAATTGCTGAAAGCTAGAGAAAACTACAGACATTATTTTTCCCTAGGGCATTGAGATCTATTGTATAGCTTAGTGATGATGCCATCCTCTTAAGTAAAATGGTCTCCCATTCTTATCCCTGGGTGGGAATAATCAAGAGGCTGTCGTTAGAAAAGATTAAGACGCGTTATTCATGTCGAGGGTCGAATGGTAGGTCGCTTAATCGGGTAGCTAGATTAAAGAATTGTAAAAAGGGATGGACAGATTCAAGTTATGCGTAGTGGCAGCTGGTGAAATTCAGTAGCAGGAAGAACCACCGTCTGGTCAGGTGAGTGCAGGGATATGAATACAGAATTAAATAGGGGTAATGCAGGGGCAGGTCTAACAATGAATAACGATATAGAAATACGAGTAAGCTACTACAAACAATGTAGCCAAACAGAGAAGAAGCCAACAACCAACTCTTCAAATTTATAAGCCTACAAGCTCCATAGACAACGAGGAGACTGAAGGAATGAGATAAATTACTCAGACACTTAAGGAAAACGAAAGTCTAATTGTTATAGGGGAATGGAGTTCAAGAGGAGGAAACGGAGGGGAAGAAGAACTAGTACTAAAATGTGAATGGGGAGGAAATAATGAAAGAGAAAAGCACGTGGTACAAATTTTCACAACATATAATTTAATCGTTGCTCACACTAGCGTTAAGAATGGCAAAAGAAAGATGTATACATGCACGAGACTTGGTAAAACTCGAAGAGTTAAGTTGAGTTATATAACGGTAAGACAGAGATTACGAAACTAGACCTTAAATTTCAAATCATTTGCAGGGGGCGGATGTGGAACCGGAATACAATTCATTGGCCATGAACAGTAGATTAATATTGAAGAAAGTGGATAAGTGTGGGAAACTAGGGAGATGAGTACAGCTAGATGAGTCCTGGAAAAATCAGAAGAACCAAATGTTATTGAGAGTATCGAAGGGACCATTAGACACCGATTGACTGAACAAGCGAGACTGATACATTAGAAGAAAGAAAATCTTTGAAAGATAGAAAAGAGAATATAACAGAGAATGAAATAGGCAAAACGACAAGGCTTTGCAGAAAACCTTGCATGATAGCACCTAATGAATTTAACTGACTAAAGAAGAAAGTTAAGAATACAGAAAATGAAGTAGACAAGAGTCAATACAGACGTGTAAGGAATGAAACTGACATATAGTGAAATCTATGCAGGATTGGTCAGAAGATATTCACAAAGCTGTTGAATCATGCACTCAAGCCAAGCCCGCCACACGGCAATACGCGTATGCAAACGCTCCCCCGAGGTCAGCTAACAAAATAGAGGCCCCAAAGAATTAAAATCATATATATATTCCCTCAGGATATTAATTCCTCCGTTACAATTAACTTTCTGGCTTATTTAGTTTTTGTATATTTTTTATTTTATTTGTCTTTTAATGTTTCCATAGCTACACAAGCAGGTTTACCCACGAACAAAAATCGGAGAGTAAAGACACAATCATAGCTAGAATCTTTAGATACTGTAGAACAGTATACCGACATGTGACCTGCGATACCATCAATGTGAGAGAAGTTAGCAGTTTTCTTCAAAATGGTAACAACCGATACAATCCGCTGGAATTTTAAAATGCACTTTATTCCTTAGAGAAGAGGCACCTTGATGTAGAAAACGCCTTGCATTGTACCCGATGGCGGGTAGGTAGGACGGGAAATCCATGAGGAAAGAAAGGATTATCTGCTCTGTCCCAGCAAGTATAACTCGGCCGCTGTTTTTGTCAGCTGTTGGCAGGAGACCAATTTTTTGATGTCGTGAGCTCAGTGATCATCGATCATTCCGATGTCGTAAAGCTACGGGACACGGCCGTCTCGTGGCCCATTCTCCTGATAGGTCATCAGCAATTGCACGTTCTGGAGACTTCAACGGTTATCGCATTCACGTGAGGTATTTGCCGCCTGGAGTCTCGTATGGTTTTGCTGTTCATTGCCCAGGACAGAGGCGTGTGCTGACACTTCTATGAAGCTGGACCGTAAACGCGAGTCCGACCTCTGTAGCAACTGCTGCAAGCACCTTCGAAGTCGCCATAAGGGAGGAAGAAGAAGAAGCGCTACGTCTTCAGGCCCCGAGTGGCCTACCGGGACCATCCGACCGCCGTGGGGTCAGCACACCGCTCTTCCTCTCGTAATGATGGTATTCTTGACCGAAGCCGCTAGTATTCGGTCGAGTAGCTCCTCAATTGGCATCACGAGGCTGAGTGCACCCCGAAAAATGGCAACAGCGCATGGCGGCCTGGATGGTCACCCATCCAAGTGCCGACCACGTCCGACAGCACTGAACTTCGGTGATCTCACGGGGTCCGATGTATCCACTGCGGCAAGGCCATTGCCCGTCATAAGCGAAGAAGACGATATCTCGCATTGTGAATCACGCCACTTTCGGACCTACAAATAAATAAAATTTTACGTGTATACCACGAGTAAAATATAATTCCTAGCGACATACATCTGCTAATCAATAATTTCTCCGCAATAATCTACAGTATTTTTAACGCGGTCTGATAGTGGATTCGGCCGACAGCATAAAGGACAATGTATCGCTATACTGTGCTAGGTACGTGTAACAAGAAAACAGCGACGAATAAGTCATGGACAACGGCTCTTCGTGGAAAATGATTGACGAGTGATAAGACAGTACTCAATGGAGAAATAATGATGCAGGCAACTGCTTTACAGTACTTGGAACCTATAACAATTGTGAACAAATTTATTACTGACTTGCAAGGAAAGTCTGGGAACATAAAAGAACACACCACATACATTAATAGAGACTTTCGGAAACGTACGAGGAGAAACCGTAAGATTAAAATTCCTAACGGTATCTTAAAACATAGAGAAATCATCGTGTTGCAGGTGCACGACACTGTCACATACGACTAATACACAAAATATTGGAAAAATATACGGCACAGGGGCAATGGAATTCTTCGATATCCACCTGTAAGTGACAGAAAACGTTATTTTGATATTGTTCGTAACGTATGCGATTAAAAGTGTCATAACAATGATATAGGTTCTGTTGTTAAAATGCTTATTTAGTATGTTATAGTAAAAACAAGCACTTGTTATAAAAGACAGATGTTTAGAGCCCTAAAAGTGGCTACATAATCACTCAGTAAACGTGGTGAACTGTTAAATCCCCATATTAATCAATAAAAATTAACTTAAAATTAAAAGTAAGGTACATACATACGTGTAAAAAATTATTTCATAAAGTATAATAGCACTATTCAAGTGAAAAGAAATAGCGAAACTAATTGTAATGTAATAAAAGATATAAAATTAATGTAAAGTGAGAGAATGAATTAAGAAGAGTTTTTCATTCGCGATATCTTGAAACATCCCCTTAGAACAATTTATACATGACTGTGCTTAACCTGACACACAATATTTTTAGCGCAACGCAATCTGACTTTCAAAAATCCCTGAAAAAGAATGGCCCTGAGTAACATTAAACTATACCTTTCAGAAATCACTTACCTCACAAAAATCTTCATTACTCGAACTATTGCAGTACAGCGAACGCCACTACTGCCAGCTAAATAAAAGATTCAAACTACGGAAGGCACTAACTACTGATAGGGATAGTTAAGAAATGAAAGATATTAATAGAGAACAAACAATGTATTTACCTTGATAGTCATAATATATATAGCAGTTCATAACAAATTACAAAACTCCGCCATCTCTCTCCCCACATCCACCAATTCTGGCGGCTCACCTCCAACTGCGCAACGCTACGCGCTGTTCACATCCAGCTGCCGCTGCCCAACACTACAATGGCAGACAACAATGCAAACTAGACACAGACTGCACACAGCACAGCCAGTGATTTTTATACAGAGGTGGCGTTACCAATAGAAAAACCTAAACAGCCTACTTACAATCTTACAAACTAATTACGTTGCAAACAAAACGAGGCAGAGCCCGCTGGATCTGACGACTTTGAGTTCGCTTTCGTGTAGACTCCTTGGAAGACCGGAATATATAATTCTGTCTTGTGTATAATTTTATTTAAATAAGGTGTTACATGTTAACTAATGCATAGATCCACTCTTCGCCACTCAAGCTATAAATGGAACTTTGACGTAATGTTATGAACAACACAAATGTTAATATGCAACAACAATTTTACAGTTAAAAATAAAACTTAAACCCACTGATGATAGCAAAAAAGTGCTGAAACTTGTATGGGTGAAACAAAACAGAAAAAAGATGTCTTGCATAAGGTGGAACTTCTCATCCCATTTCCGTAGCAAGCACGGACATAAAAACAAGAACTGCACCACAAGATGATTAATGAGCCTCTGTTTTAATCCTCAGATTGCTCAGCTTGCCTGTAAACCGTAAGTTGCTTAATAGTTCTACGCATGTTACCAGTGTTTATTATGCGAATTGTCTCCGCAAATAAAGGAAAAAAAAATAATTTGGATGAGTGCTCCAGTTGAGTTTAGTCCTTCCACTCTAGCAGCCTGTGTCGTGATTACCTGCCATATCAATTAGATGAAACGGAAATATTAAAAGTGGGTTGATATTTCGGGACGCCAGCGTTTCAAAATTTCTTTCACTCATGTAGTTTTATGTTTTTAATGAATTTACTGAATCGGTTTAGGCGAATGCAGGAATAAATCTTTTGGAAAATGACCGCGTACCTCATTCCCCATTCTTCCACAAGCCGTGCTTGTGTTCCGTCTCTAACGACTCCGCCGTTGACGGAAGTTTAAACACTGACCTTACTTCCATCCTTCCTCTAAAACATGAGTTGGTTTTCGGTACGGTATTGAGAAAAAGGTTATAATGCAGAAAGAAGTGATGAGCAGAAATAGTGAATGTGGAATGTAGAAGACGAGCTTTCGGAGTCATCCAGAGAGACATAATTGCTGACACTCACATCCAAGCTGAACGGGCAGCTTGAATGAGTGAACAGAGACCTAACAAAACGAATGCCCCTCGTATCTAAACAGGATTAACAGCAACGAGCTTTCGTGAAAAGCTTATTTTCACCACTGCAAGACATTTTGGTTGACCACAAGATAAACGACGACTACAATTCTATTGTGGAATGGCGTCTTACGAAGCTTAGTGCAAAAGAAAAACTAGCAGTAGACCTACATTAAATCATGACTTACGTCTATCGCAGAGCAGGTATGTCAGCACCTACACGATAAATATTGCGGTTGCCAGACCGGTAAAAGCAGGCGTCACCACCTGTGTAACTAATTTGCATTGTCACTAGAAGCAGCAATGACATACGAGAATGATATTCCGAACCGCGTTATTATGTACACCAGTAAAATGGCTCATTACGTATTCCGCGCAAGTGCAGCTAGTTAGAAGCATCAATTACCGGGACGAAATTTCAGAGCAGTCCATTGAAACGTATTGAATTGATAACATATGCGATAATCATGCGGTGTCATTGTACTATTCTCGAGTGATAGTGTAACCGTTCCAACGCAGAGGAAATATCGGCTTTCATGTGCATATCGCCCGAAGTTCGATATAGTTTTTCTCTGGAGAGCTTTACAAACTACAGTTTTACGGAATGTTCGAAAAATCTACCCCTGTATGCAGTCTTCACTTAAGTTTGCAGATTTCAAAACTAGGCGTTTCCTTCGCCTGTAGATTCCATTAACGTTGTTCTGTGATATAAAAGTTGCAGGGGGCCAGAAAACCAGAAAGCCTGATAAAAAAAATCACAGTCGTTCTTATCATCATGGATCTGCATTACCAATAATAGCGGAAAAAACAGTCAAGTGACGTATGGAAAATTGCACCGATAAAAAAGTTCAAGAATCTGTTACTTATTTATCACCAACAATCAACAAGCACCCATAGCGGAATAGATTGAAAGAGAACTGATTTTGTATGTAATCCCTACCATTACTGATTAACTCTCCCACTCATGTAAAACAAAATTTAGTTGTAATACTTTCTACACATATGGTTAGTGTATAGTGCATACTATACAGCTTAACCTTTTTATCCCAGTGACAGCATACTTTGTTACTTCTTTGGATTCAAAATTTTATTTGTACTAAGGCTAACAGTGGTAAAGTGAAATGCGTAAATTATCGTTAGAAGTGCATTTCACAAACTCACTAGTAGTGCCGTGTAGAACCAAGTGCAGTTTAAGAAGACAAATTTTGATGTTTGTCTTTGAAAGACAATATTGTCGAATGGCACCATAGTATTCACATTGAAGAGAATGGTGGAGTGGGAAAGTATTATTTGCTACACTTTATTGTTAACAAACGTGTTGATGGTAAAATACTTGTAATTTGGTTTTTCGACACACTCTTGACGCTGTGGATCTCGGAATATTGAATTCGCTAACGGTCTTCAAAATGGAATGTCCTACTACCATTCCGCGTTAAAAGTCTGTTAATTCATGTCGTTTTGTCAAAATCACGCCAGAAACCATTTTACGTGAATCATCTTAGTCCAAAAGACATCTCCGCCAATGGATTAGCCTTTTGTACGTAGTGTACGCGGTACTACCGCCATCTGTGATTGTGCATACACGTATCCCATGCCTTTTGTCACCCTAGCTTTTATGAGAAATTCTGGCAAAAAGAAGGAACGGGATGATAGGACGTGAGATAAGCCGTCATGGAAGAAGTTCCCTGATACTAGAGGGAGCTACAGAGGGTAAAATCTGTAGGGAGTCAGAGACAGGAATTCGCCCAGCAAATAGTTGAGGATGCAGGTCGCAAGTGCTACCCTGAGATGGAAGGGTTGGCACGGATTGGAATTGATGGTCTGCCGCATCAAACCAGTCAGAAGACTGACGGTTCAAAAAAAAAAAAAAAAAAAAAAAAAACTGTTTCTAAATAACAGCAAATACATTTATACCAAAAACTTTGACGTTCGCCGATGACACTGTAATTCTGTCAGAGGCACCAAAGGACGTGGAAGAGCAGCTGAGCGGAATGGACAGTGTCTGAAAAGGAGGATATAAGATGAAAATCAACAACAGCAAAACGAGGATAATGGAATGTAGTCGAATTAAGTCGGGTGATGCTGAGGGAATTACATTAGCAAACGAGACACTTAAAGTAGTAAAGGAGTTGTACTATTTGGGGAGCAAAATAACTGATGGTGGTCGAAGTAGAGAGGATTTAAAATGTAGACTGGCAATGGCAAGGAAAGCGTTTCTGAAGAAGAGAAATTTGTTAACATCGAGTATGGATTTATGTGTCAGGAAGTCGCTTCTGAAAGTATTTGTATGGAGTGTAGCCATGTACGGAAGTGAAACACGGACGATAAATAGTTTGGACGAGAAGAGAATAGAAGCTTTCGAAATGTGGTGCTACAGGAGAATGCTGAAGATTAGATGGGTAGATCACATAACTAACGAGGAAGTATTGAATACGATTGGGAAGAAGAGGAGTTTGTGGCACAACTTGACTAGAAGAAGGGATCAGTTGGTAGGACATGTTCTGAGGCATCAAGGGATCACCAATTTAGTATTGGAAGGCAGCGTGGAGGGTAAAATCGTAGAGGGAGACTAAGAGGTGAATACACTAAGCAGATTCAGAAGGATGTAGGTTGCAGTAGGTACTGGGAGATGAAGAAGCTTGCACAGGATAGAGTAGCATGGAGAGCTGCATCAAACCAGTCTCAGGACTGAAGAACAGAACAACATTTATAAATAAATGTGTGGTTCCTGCGTTAGTCGTAATGGAAATGCGCAGACACACGGCGTATCACAAGTAGAGTAGCGCGGACCACATGAATGCCCTTTCGACATGCTGACTGAAAGGCAATGGAAACGGAATACGACACGAAATCACCATTTTGCCAACCGTAATGCGACGGGAACTGCTTTTCTTGCAGCCGAGCGCCTCGAGTAGCTCGGCGCGCAGGCCGGCCGCGGATCCGGCCGGCGGCGTAGGCGCGCCCGGGCCGGCCAGGCGGGCTAATTACTGCCACTGCTATTAATCAATCACCAACTTGCGTAATTACATTATCCAAGTTTGCGGTTCGCCGACACCGCACTCGAGCCGCCGCAGAGCGACGCAAACCCCGACGCCGGAGTGCGGACGCAGCAGGCGGCGGTCTTAACGTGTGCGTCGCTGCCAATCGTATTCTTCAGACACAGTGGTTCTGATGTGACTGCAACGTTACGTCTGCAGCAACTGCCTTCCATAGGTGCCGGCGCTACTGAGCACGGATGGATTGTACGGGGAGAACCGGAACTCCAACGACGAAACTACTGTCGCTACGTGCAGATAGCCTTCCGCTTGACTCTGTGTGCTCCAAACTGTCGGAACATACAAAGCGAATTGAATAAGGAATGAAGCTGACTTTTTTCTCGTCTATCTTCGGCTGAGAAAATGTGGATTTTTGTTGTGGGACATTGTGGAACATTGCTGATTCAGCCCCTATAGTTTCACCAAGTTCCGATAGGTGAGGGCGCTATATGTAGAGTTCAAAGCGATGCCTATTCCAAGCAGAGTGCTGTTGCTACTTGCGACTTCGTACAGAGCGATAATGAGAGGCGGGCTGCGGAGTGGTGCACCAACTGTCGTCGAACCCGAACAGGAGCAGAAATGACCACTTACCAAGACGTCACAACAAACAGAGATTTATTTAACTTGTGTTTCTCCTAACGTACGAAGACACATTGCAAGTAGAGCGGCAAGAATTGCAGTCCAGCTATCTCAGTGTCCACAAGGAAGTGTCTCGCTGCACTACAACGTGAGTTATGGTATCGACTAGGCGGCGTCTCAGCAGGAACACGTAGTGAAGTGGCTCTGACCGCGAACGGACAGAATGGCTACCGGCAGCCATCCTACAGGGTGTAAATTTTAAGTTGACAAACCAGAATAACTCGAAAAATAAGCTTCACACGAAAAAATGTGTATAATCCAAAGTTGACTATTTTCGAGGGGGACATCTGTTGGTGCTAAAATTAGCCTGCCACCCCAGCACCCTGGGGGTGGGGCGGGAGACGACTTTAAAATTTCAAATGGGAACTCCCACTTTTATTGCAGAATCAGATTCTATATAAAAAGCTCCCTACATTTTGTCTTAAACATTTGTTTTGATTCTTGGTAGTTGGCGCTGTAATTCAAGAAAATCCATGTTCTCATTTTAGCGTGAAAAATGGTTAAGCACTCCGTCTTCAGGCCACAAGTGGTCTACCGGGACCATCCAACCGCCGTGTCATCCTCAGTGGAGGATGTGGATAGGAGGGGCGCGGGGTCAGCACACCGCTCTTTCGGTCGTTATGATGGTTTTCTTGACCGAAGCCGCTACTGTTCGGTCGAGTAGCTCCGCAATTGGCATCACGAGGCTGAGTGCACCCCGAGAAATGGCAACAGCGCATGACAGCTGGATGTTCCCCCATCCAAGCGCCGGCCACGCCCAACAGCGCTTAACATCGGTGATCTCACGGGAACCGGTGTATCCACTGTGGCAAGGCCGCTGCCCGAAAAATGGTTACGGATAAATATAGAATACTTATTTACTTCGTAAATTTTGTTTCGCTTAAACTAAAACGCTCCCTCTCTCCCCATAGGGCCTGAGAGGGAGGAATTAGAGTTTTAGAACTGTTGACCCAAATATTAATTTTTTCTGCAGAATCGGATAAGTTTTGTTAATTCCGTGACCATGAGGCCACACTGTTTTTAATTATAAAAAAAATCATCTGACTAGTTAACTAACCAAAGAGCGAACTCATTAACTAAAAAACCAACTGACTCACTAACCTAATTTTTTATTAGATTTGGAGTAATCATTCACGTTTGTCGAGAAGTCTCACAACTAGCGTGCTTGCTTAGTTTGAGTCGTTTAGTTTCGGGTGGAAAAACATAGAAAACGGCATTCATAAATTTATTGACATCACATTGTTAACAATTTTATTTTACTTTGTTTCGGAATATTGCAGCTGTTACTTCGTTTACTTTTTCTAGAATTACAGAGCCAAGTACCAAGAATGAAAACAAATGTTTAAGACAAAATGTATGTAGTTTTTTATGTAGAATATGATTCTGCAATAAAAATGGGTGTTCCCATCTGATATTTTAAAGTTGTCTCTTGCCCCACCCCCAGGGGGTTGGGGTGGTGGGCTAATTTTAGCACCAGCAGTTGTCCCCCTCGAGAATAATCAACTTTGAATTCTACACATTTCTTCGCATGAAGCTTATTTTTCTAGTTATTCTGGTTTGTCAACTTAAAATTGGCATCCTGTATATTGCGGCAGCAGAAGGCAGTCATGGTGCCGAGCCACCGGAGACGTGGAGTCAGCGGGCGTGCATCGGTGGGTCCTCCAGATCTCGCACGACCCCTGTCGGTGTTGGAGGGAAACTTGCCAACTGTGATACACCAGTAGGGTGGTATCGATACATGATATCAGAGCTGTCATTGAATTTCCTTTGATGGAAAACCAGACCATCACAGGGGTTAATTTGCGCTTTCGAAACGCCTACGGAAAACTAGCAATGAAGGAAAGCACCATGAGTCGTTGGGCAAGGCGCCTGCCATCATCGGAAAAACGTCGCGCGAACCTGTCCAATCTCCCGCTTGCTGGCCGGCCATACACAGTTGTGCTACCCTCGGAGAACTGAACTAATGGCTTTAGAATGTTCATCATCAAAAAAATACAAATGAACTTCTGCTTCTGCATGATTTCACAATGCCTCACACAATTCTGCGCACATGGGAGGAGCTCATAAAACTTCTTTGCAGCGTTCCTCCTCATCCACCCTGCAACCCGGATTTCTCTCCTTCCGACTTCCATCTCATTGACCCAATGAAGGATGCACACGGTTGTAAGCAGTACGTGGACGATGCGTTGGCTCCGACGTCGACCAGCACAGTGGTGCCACGGGGGCACACGGACCCTCCCACTAAAATGGCGTAAGGGCGCCGCTTCAGAAAATAATGTGTTGTGTGACTAATTTAACGAACCTCACATTTCCACGGGACCGTGCTGTCATCAGGAGGTTAAACTCAAGTCTCCCTTCTTTCCCTCGCGTGTAGGTTTGGTCCAGACACTCAGGGAGGGGGTTACACTCTCTCAGATGTGCATCTGTGTGCTTATTCTTCCGAAGCCACGATACAGTGCGTAGCGGTGGGTGTTCCGTACCAGTATTAATGATTTTTTCGCCTATTCAACCCATGTAGCGTGCTAGCGACGAAAGATGAATGTTTATGTGACCCTATATCCACATTATATTCGAATGATTTTACCCAAGAGGCGCTATTGAAAAAAACTAAACGATCTACGAAATATACCGTATTCATTTAGATTCCCCGCTCATCTCTCTCACAATTTCATGCTTATTTTCTCGATTTTTTACCACTGAATTATTATTTCTCTGAATTTGTTCGCTATATATACCTGGTAAGGGCACTTATGGAGTATTCTAGAATAGGTAGCACTACTATCTTGTATACGATTTCCTTTACAAATGCGTTTTCACAGAACCTTTCGGCCTAATCTGTCTTCCATCGCCTTGCCTAACAATAATTGTGTGTGTTCGTATCATTTCACATACAAAGACAGCCACGGAAACCATCATGAATAATCCCCCAATCACAATGTTGTGTCAATCCTCACTCTGAAATACAGAGAAACATTTTCTCTACGTACCGCGAATGGGAATTACAATTATTTTGCAGTGGTATCACAAGTAGACGTCGCCTCCAGAGTCGGAGCGAGGTTATAAGTATCGTAGGCTTTGAAGTGTAATACCCGCTCCCCAAAATTTTCTTCATTTTCATTGATCGATGTTTTCGATTATTATTGTTTTAAAGCGATTTTAATGCATCAGAAAAGTAAGTGTCTAGGTATTGCCTACCACTTACATGCCGCATGATAGCCACAAGCCGGCCGGGGTGGCCGAGCAGTTCCTGGCGCTACAGTCTGGAACTGCGCGACCGATATGGTCGCAGGTTCGAATCCTGCCTCGGGCATGGATGTGCGTGATGTCCTTAGGTTAGTTAGGTTTAATTAGTCCTAAGTTCTAGGGGACTGATGACCTCAGATGTTAAGTCCCATAGTGCTCAGAGCCATTTGAAACATTTTGATAGCCACAACAGTAATGAAATATGATCCGACGCGGCACGAATAGTGACAACACTAAACGGTCATTACTAAACGTGAATGCTAGTGGGCGTTACATCTACGGCATTCGTTTGTATGACTGTTTCAGTGCTTCATAAACTCAGTTACGTCGGATGCTGTCAGGCAACATACGTTATTAACGTGCGCTACGTGTACTTGATCGGTTCCTCAGTGCACCAGCAGCAACACCCCGAATTAGAAATTAAGTACGTGTCACCACATTATAATGGAAACAATCCGTCTCTCTTATTCAGTATCCCAGGCGTGCTCTGTCGTAAAAGAATGAAGTATTCGCAAACTGTCTCTCTACTGCGGCTGTCCGCCTCTGGAACAAGCTAGCCTGCACCTTTTCTGCAGTTCAGTGTCGAAACACTTCCTTCAGCCACCCGCGTAACGTGTCCCCAAAACTCATCGTACGTGCCCTGATTTCCCAGCCAAACAGTGAACCCCCTGCTCCTGTCTTCTCTCAGATATTCTTTTTCTCTTCCATTCTCTATGGGTCACGCCGCTTTCTATTCCCTTAATTAATTGTGCTTTACTACACTTCTCTTTCACTCCCTCTTCCACTCCATTCTGTAACGGCCACGGCTGCTAGCACCCATACTTGAAGCCTACCTTTCCCGTAATTTGCATTTACTGTTGTACTCCCTGTGGACGAACGTAAACTGTGCGATTTTATCCGCAATATTATAATTTTTAAAGGTAGCATTCTGTATTAGACATAGCTTATAAAATACTTATCGCAATACACAGGAGGTGGACAAAAATAAGGAAATACGAGACACGTAACACATTACCATGCCTCATACGGGATAGGAAAATCTTTGGCATCCAAAACAGACTGAATAAATACAGGTCCCGTATGGCTTTGAAGAGAATCTTGTGAGATTCTTTCTGCGAAATACTGGCAAGTTTAAAAAACGATGATGAAGGTGGGTAGCGGTCACGCACCCACTGTTCGGAAAGGTTAACCTCTGCTGTGGCTCAAATGGCTCTGAGCACTATGCGACTTAACCGAGCGAGGTGGCGCAGTGGTTAGCACACTGGACTCGCATTCGGGAGGACGACGGTTCAATCCCGTCTCCAGCCATCCTGATTTAGGTTTTCCGTGATTTCCCTAAATCGTTTCAGGCAAATGCTGGGATGGTTCCTTTGAAAGGGCACGGCCGATTTCCTTCCCAATCCTCCCCTAACCCGAGCTCGCGCTCCAATTACCACCACCACCACTATGCGACTTAACTTCTGAGGTCATCAGTCGCCTAGAACGTAGAACTAATTAAACCTAACGAACCTTAGGACATCACACACATCCACGCCCGAGGCAGGATTCCAACCACCGCGGCCGGCCCTCTGCTGTGAGTCGATGGCTTTGCCAACTAGTAGTTCTTGACCTAACCAAGCACCAGACGAAGGATATGGTACAAATGGGGTGACAAATGTTACGTAATTTTCGTGTTCTGCGTAGTGACTGTATACACCATCTGTAACTGCAGAAATACTACATTGGTCTTATCAGAATCTTACTGTTACCTAACATGTGGGGGTTGTAACTCCTTAGCAAGAGATCGATGGTTTTCCTATGTAAAGACGTTCAGTGTACTCCTATGTTTTATTTTCATACTTTAATGCAGTTAAAAATAATCTCATCAGTTGCAACTCGCAGAATTTCTCTGAAATTATGTTTAATGATCATCACACTGTTTTCATATTTTCTAAGCTCGTCTAGTTAGAATGACTTTAAAGTTTGTCTTGTTCATTCTTCAGCTTCCTTGCCCTTTATACTAATTTCAGTCCTTAGTAATCTTCATTCCTGGTCTCCAGTCTCTATCTTAGAAATGTTTCGTTCGTTCGATATGTTGAAGTGTTCACAGGGTTAACCACGGTATTTATGTCTGTTTTTCCTCGCCAGCTATGGCGAATGTTTTAATTATTTCATTCCTTACTAAATTCCACCCGTCTGTGACCAAACAGCTCAATTAGGTTTTAAGTCTCTCTCACGGAGAATTTGTACATCGTCCCATTCTATTCTAAACATTCAGTTTCACGTTTCACTGTAAAATGCTTCCTTATCATCTTTAATTTCTGCCTGTTATACAATACTGCTGACTAGTTTGGTACTCGATCGGAGACCCCTCAGAGTGTATTGACAGTCGGCAGCATAGAGGCTGGCGCAGCGTGATTCTGACATAGACATAGACAGTCCTTAGTCCCTTATCGGCGTATTCTCTCTTTGGGTTTCTGACACGCTGATTGAAGTTATACACCGGAAAACGTAAGAAATATTACTTGTGGGCTAGAGTACACCTGTAATTCAGACTGTTGACCTCTCGGGTAGCGAACTACAATTGAAATTAGTTCCTTATTCGTTGTCAGATGTCAGCACCTGCAACAGGCTCCAGCTATGTTTCACTTTCGCCACATCTGCGGCGCCGGCGGTGAGGTATACACAGACTCTTACATTCATTCTCTCTCCCGGCGTGTATATGGGAGATAATGGACAGGGCTTGTTAACAATCATTTCTGTTATAATTTTACTACAGTTAATAACGTGTACAAAATTAGCTCCCATTGGAGGTGGTGCTTTATGGCCCAAACAAGATTTCATTTTCCAAGACGGTATTGAAAAGAAACAGGGAGAGCTATTTCTGGACGTAGCGAGACATTGTGCTTCCCAAAGGATATAGTGTCAGTGGATTTTCGCAGTGTCATTCTGTTCAGCTTGTATCTCTCCGCCAAATGAGATCCACCGACGCTTGCCAAAGCTTTATGCAGACGCCACAGTAGATGTCAATATTGTTTCTATGAGAAAGATATGCATGAGAAGCTACGCATCTGTCAGTTCTGCTCAATTTCAATCACTAGTAATGAACAGCGTCGCGATCAACTCACCCGACATTGCGACAACGGAACTGTGTGCACCGCTGAATGTGGGCTGTAATGTCTTAGACGAGGTGTTACCGTACCCTGGGTATCGTAAAGTGTACGCAAAATGGGTCCTGCGGTCGTTTACACAAGAAGAGAACAATAATCGAACTGAAATTGATCGACATTCGCTGGATCAATGCGTGGCTGAAGGTTGTAATTTTCTGAACATCATTATCGCCGGTGACGAGACTTGGTCTTACCACTGTCACTCTGAATTCAGAAGACAGTCCATGGGATGGCGACGAGCAAAATTTTCACCCAAAAAAGAAGTTCAAGACACAACCATTTTAGCCAAAATGATGTACACGCCCTTCCAGGGTAGTTAGGACGATGTTCTTTCGTATACCTTGGGGCCTACAACAGTCAGTTCAGAACGCTACGGCAGGACAGGAAAGAAAGTACACTTACAGTTTCAATGCGATAACACCATGAACTACAACAATTTTGCGAGCACGGAGCTCATTATCAAATTTAGCTGGGCTGTTGTACCGCACCCGCTGTACAGTCCTGATTTAGCTCTTTCAGTTTCTACGTCTTTGGACTTACGAATACGGACTAGGTAGCCAATATTTTTAAGATACAAACGCTGTCGTCAAAGCTGTAAGACAATGAATTACCTCACCTGATTCAGATTTTTTACAACAGTGGCAAGTAGGCTCTTGTTCATCGTCGTCAAGAGTGCGTAACGATTGATAGTGACTATATGGAAACAGAAATGTTAGATTATGACGGCAGTCGTTTGTAAGTTTACCGAGGGAGGTGTCACAGTTGAGGAGAATGGTCCAGACCCCTTCTGGACATCGAGCTTTAGGTTTTCTGAGAATTCTCTTAGTCATCCAAGCAAATACCTGATGTTTCTTTTCAAGAGGGCACGGCAGATTTCTTTTTCCATGTTTCCGTAATCCGAGCTTGTGTTCCGTCTCTAATGACTGCGCTGTCGAGGGAGTGTTAAATTATAATCTTTCTTTCTTGCTTCGCACGTAGGTTTGGCTGAGGTAGTCACGACTGGGGTTACCCAGTGTTAGATGTACGCCTGCATGTTTACAGGTGTGTTTATACTCTTCAGGCCATGTTACAGTGCGTAGGGGAGTGTGATTTGCACTAACATTAGAGATTTTCTCGCCTACTTAATAATGTTTTGAGCTAGCGAATAATGTCTGTCTATATGAAACTGTATGCCCACTTAGCTCGCATAAATTTACCCAATAGGCGTATGCGAGAAAATTTTCACCTTTCTTAAAAATACTCTCATTTATGTTCCCTGCACATGTCTGTAACAGTATCATAGGGATTTTCTCTATCTGTTGCAATTCGCGTAGGGATTCTCTTAATTAGTTTGATATATGCTGACATATCTATCTAGTAAGGGCTCTTGCGCAGTACCATTTCGTATACAAACGCTGTCATTGAAGCTGTTTTGGAAAATCCGCCTATCACGGGGTTGTGGAAATGTTCACTCTAAGATAGGGAGAAATGTTTTCTCTATGTAGCGAGAAATGGAAACTGCAATTACTTTGCGCTGGTAGACTCGGTAAACATAACCTCTGAGTTGCATGATGAAAGATTTTGACAACTTCATCGAGCTTGTAAGTTTTATTCACGTTCCCCAAAATTTTAATTCTCATGTGATTGACGTTTTCAATCATAATTAATGTCATTGTAATGTAATACAAAAGTCAGTAACTATTTCAGTGGTTTCCATGTACAAATAGCACATAATGACCAAGACATTACAGATACATAAACTGGGACCCAACCAAAGCTTAACGGTATAACTTCTTGTCCAGAATACTTACGGTGCAGTACAAAGGTACACCTTGTTTATTCAGTCACATACCATATGGTTGCCTGAAAGTATGTAATCCCTTCCTTTCTGATTAGTTGTTGATACCATTTCCCTGTTTCCCATGACCGAGACGAGACTTTTACACGAATAGGTGCGAACAGATTTTAGAAAATCAGTCGTTAAATGTAACTTAGATTTGCCTTTTATTCCCTCGCGCATATATTTGAAGCTAGTGACCCCATTCAGATTAGCGTGGGTCTCCTTGTCAAATCGTGGGGGAGTTTCAGGGACTCCTGGCAAGAATCCATTGTCTCTTTAGATATAGTCACTAGTTATCCTTACGGCGACATAATCTTCTGGCAGTGCAGACGGAGAGATTACTTGAAAGTTTCCAAGGAAAAGTTTAGTTTCGCAGACTGAACTACGTGAAAGTGTAATACAAGGGGACATTTTAGCGGAGGATGTAATTTACTGTCGACTCTTGGGTCGCGGAAAGAACATTCCTCGCAAACGGCGCAGTATGAAGAACGTTTAAAAGTTTTAATGGTTCTCATTACAGTGATAAATGTGTATTATTTGCTGCTATGTTTGCTGGTAGTGTCGTTAATTACTGTTGATACTGCTATGTTTCGGTTGATATCACCATGACAATTCTGTACTAATCTCTCTAACATGTCGCACCTGGAATACGGTCAAGACAGTTGTAATTTTTGTGTATTATCGAATGGCTGAACTGGACTCAGATTAAATACGACAAGAAAGAGTGTACGAAGTATATCTTAGAGGTAGCATACAAGAGTTAAGTCACATTCAGTTGCACATGTTCAGTACTGGTCTAATATCTCTCCACTGTAAAACCGTACAGAATGTTATTCTGTGCTTGGTTACTTACCATTAATAGAAGAAATTCCAATCCCAATTCTCCTTTTATCATCTACCTCTACCATCTGTATGTGCTTGCTATAATTTATTCTAATTACTCATTATGTAATAAACCTCTTAGCAGCTACCCTATAACGCAAAAATCTTTGCAATTTATTGTGGATCTACCAAAAAATTCCCCCGTTCTACCTAAAAACTCCTTCGTTGACAACTCCATATATTAATTACTGTATTCTGCAAAAATATGTTTTTTATACATTAGGTGCAATAAAACAGCGCATATTTTCGCCATCCAGTAAGTTAATCAGAAACTGAAAAGCAGAACTACTAAGTAATACATTGTACATGTACACATAAAAACAATTCACGTGCATGCTCGCCTTTGCCTCTATAGAGTTTCCCTAAATAACTCATCACTCATATTTTAGATCATAGAAAATAAATTGTGAGCAGTACGAAAGGTTATTCGCAATCGCATCGCCTTTCTGACGACTCTGCCCACCAATCAACCCTTCAACACAGTCTGTCACGAGATGTATATTCCTGGCTACGTGAGTCAGACTTTCTCAGCTCCTGCTCAGGTGGAATCTCGAACTGATAGAGAAATACACGTATGTTACATCACAAAATCTATCTTCAATACTCTGAAATCTTCTTGTTCATCACTATTCAAGCTTTTCGGCCATTTCCTCAAACTCCAGCTGTAAAGATAATGAAATCAACAGCACAGGTTGGCATATATTGCTCTACTGAGGATACACTACTTTACTGTTGTGATTATACTCTTGATTATCTCGCTATTTGTCGATTTCTTCATTCCCTCCTAATCTCTATGGTTCGTCGTGGTTATTTCAGTTCTGGAAATTGTTCTGATTCGGTGTTGTAAGCTCATTTACAACCTACTCTCGTAATGATAGCAAAACTTACAGTTCTTCTGAAAAACAAATGTATGAAAGATCTTTCCCTCAGTTTCCATTTTCATTTCAGACCCTTTAGATTTCAGCTTTCCTCAAAAACATCGCTAACACAATGCCTCCCCGGCATTCAAGAAATGAAAAACCTACAATTCGATGAATCAGCTCGGCGCTTTCTGCTGCTGGCGTAGCCTCATCGCTTCCTCATCAATAGTTTTCAAAAACTGCTACACTACATAGTATCTCACATCAGATCATGTATTCTCGATAGAAACCCTACATGCTTCCTATGAACTTAGAAACTGTGAGTTTGTTAACAAATCATACTCAACCCTTTGGAGCATCACTTAGTAATCCAGTCCTCCTCACGTACATCAGAACGGACACTAACGGTCACTGTTCAATAACAAGTGCCAAAAGATATTCAACAAACAGAATTACATAACTGCCATGCAAAGACGAAACACACACACACACGCACACACACACACACACACACACACACACACACACATACGCACAAATGTACATAATGGGACACTAGATACTCAGAAGCATCGACAAACAAGAGCTGAAAGGAAAGGAAACATCAAATACACTTTCAGCAGACAATGACAGGAGTTCAAGAACAATTCACACAAGCGTCATTAAAAACTTATTTATTCCACAAGAACATTATGGCTGGAGATGTGCTGTACTCCAGGAGATTTTCTCGGCCATAAGGTCTCAGTTCCGGCGACATTTCCAAGTACAATTCCTCTTACAATAAAAGGATAAGCACTTGAGTTAAGGAATTTATTGCACAAAGATTTTTTTCGACGATCGATGTAATTTTACGAGAACTTTCTGCCCTATTCTTAGAATTCATTTGGTACAGTAGATCATTCTATCGGTGCTATCTTCTTTCTGCCCCTCTGTAGATGCTTTCTTCTTTCCTCCTCTTTGTAGTGTCAAGTAAGCAGACTTGCACAGTGCAGCTGAACAATCACGCATAGGGTTTTCTGGTCAGGAATGTCGAATGGTAATTTCATTTCATTTATGTGTTCAGTAATACGTGTGATAACTTCAGCATGGCGGGACGTCTCAGTAGGTGAAAAGTCAAATAGTTCTGAGATTTAATTGGGCAGCATTATTAGGGGAGTCACTCAGTTCGTTCAATTCCCTGAAAGTCGTTTAAGAACATTTCCCAACTGTGATGCTGCTAGTGGCAGTACACCGAACACAGTTTCCTAACTTCATAATTAGTTTGGCTGGGTTTGAAACTAGATGACATCGTTAAATGAATACAAGTTTCATCCACCAACTCTTGAGAAGAGCTTGTCTTCTGCTGTAACTGGAATTGGTGCCTTCCTGAGAAAATGACCAGCGAATGCCGTGACTACTGTTTTAACTGTTGCGCTACGCAAAGAATAATACTAATGAATTTGGAACCAAGCCACGAAAACATATTGGGACCCACATATGGTCTGTGGTAGTGACCCAGAGAAATAAATAAAATGGAAGGAATATTAGAGTTTAACGTCATGTGGACAGCCCTGTAATTAGAGATGGAGCACAAACCTGTATTATAAAAGGACGTGGAGGGAAATCTGTCGTGCGCTTTTGAAAGGAACTATCCCAGAATAAAAAAGTTAAGGAAATCATGGAAAACCTAAATCTGTATGTAAGTCCAATGTGCTGACAACGACACCACCTCTTTTAAGGAACACCTGAATCGCTGGAAATTCACGAAGTCTTGCTGGAACAATTGCGAACGGCTATCCTTTACGTGAGGTAGAAGATGCTTTCGCGTTTTTGCACATCGTATAAGTTGCAAGTGCATTCCTGATATGTCTTTCAGCATTATCATAACAGAACGCTTCTTTCAGCTTTGCAAAACATTTTTATGGGCCGATAAGACCATAAAAATGGTGTTCATACGGTATCAGCTTATTTATCAACTCGTCTGAGATGTATACTACCCAGTTTCTGTCACAAAGATTTCTCCTGTGGAATATCATATTATTCTTAATGATATAGAAATTGCTCTGGGCTGCTTTCCATTTTACCTGTAATTTAGAGTTTACTATCTTTAATGTGCGGTATTTGTTCTGCTCACATGTGAGATGTAAAATGGTTGCATCCATGTCATTTTCGAACCCTACTCGAGGCATGTACCTGTAAGTACAATTGTTCTATTTTCCCCCCTTAGCCAGGATGTTTTGACGTTGCATCACGCAAATGATTTTATGTTGTAGGTAGAGAGCCCAACACGTTAACCACCCATGAGTCTATTTGACCAACATCAGAAACTGTAGGTGTTTATGATCAGAATACACATTAGTTGTGCTACCTATTTCGGTAAAGCCCCACACAATGGCTAGTGCCTCTAGCTGTGTGACAATAGTTATTCTCTACTTTGTTGAGAATTTGGCTTTCAAATGCAATGCTTCGTAGAACAATTTTTCCATGTTCTTTAAATTAGGTTCCCAGTTCAGCTCGGGAACTGTCCATTGATTGGCATAATTCCTTATTTGGAGAGGATGAGTCTATACTGGAGGAAACTAAAATTACTATTTTTATTTCCTCAAATTCGCTTTGTGCACCCTTACTCCCATTACAAATCGCGCTTTTTTCAGTCAGGCTACATAGGTGTGGTGTCGTTAAATTTTTCGTTCTAATAGATTTTGTAACAAATTATTAGGTCGAGAGATGATTGCACATGTCGCATGGTACAGAGTACGAGAAAGTTTGTAACTCCTAGGTATGGACGAATTCGCTAAAGAGAGACCACATGGATAAACAATTTAGTTCATTCTGTCAAGTTGACGCAAAGCATGTCGAACCGATGCGATCCTAGCCCCGAGTTTCGTGACGACTGCCAGCACCCGCGACTCGCCTCAGCTGACCGAGATACGAACCATGATAACTAGCTTAAAGACGATAAATACCACGTTTTTGGGGTTAATCAAGATAGCACATAAGAAACAGTGGGCACATAGTTTCATAATGTAACCGAAAATCCTTTCCGCTGATTGCAGAAATGACTGACGTGTAAGTGTTTGTGGACTAAGCCTACAGACTCAGTGGGACAGCAGAGAAAATTCCGTCAGTGGAGTCATAAAAGTATACTGAAGCATGAATGGTGTCACAAGAGTGATCAGTGCAGTCAAGTACAGTATGCTGAGTGCACAGTTTCAGAATCAGCCAGTGACTAGAACTGTACTGTAGGGAAGCAGCATACTCACGCCTCATAAAATTCACATCAGTCTTTCCATTGTGTGCCAGCCAGTCCACTGTAATTAGCTCTGACATCATAAATGTTGCGCAATACTTTGAAAATCAAGTAAATAACCTGAAACGTTTCTAGCATGTCAGGAGTAATACTAAATCAATATATGTTGAATATCAGTTCAATAACTTTAACCATTTTCGAAATTTGGACTTTTTCTGTAAAAATCATTGGCGCAACAGAAAAGAGCTAGAAACTTAAAAATTTATATTTAGATTCCTTTTCCATAATAATTTAGTAGAAGCAGCATTCTGGATCTCACAAATTAAAATTTTAGTTGAAATTCATGATTTTCTGGTTTTTGACTTAGAAATTAAGGAAACAAGATAGATTAAGTAGGCGAATAAATAAAGCTAGGATGTTTAAATTTAAGTAGAAGGGAGATCCCCTATAATCACAAAAATGTGAGATGTTTCAACAGAATAACTATAAAACTATAGCGATAGCGTATCTCCTAAGGGCAAGTTCAGAGCTCGTCTACTGCGTGTAGTGTCATTAAATTAAATATCTCGGCCAAAATATTTCACTTAGCCACGTCAGACTTTTATTATGATTACTTACCTGTGTGCTGATTGCACATTTATATTGAGAGCTTCATCGGCCATCAGCAAAGGAAGCAATGAATTATTCGATAACTTGAAGTGGTGCATCACTAGCCCAGTGGCTAGTCGGGAGAGCAGATTTGATCACGCGTTCCCTTAGCCGTCCGCACCGCGGCTTTACATGTAAGAACGCCGGGCGAGAAAAGGACGGCCCCAGTTCTCTCTAGACGCTGATTAGCGCACCACCTGCGCTGGGAGTCGCGTCGCGTGGGTATCGTTCATATAAACAGCCTCGGATGCAGTAATAAGTTACTCGGGATACGCGTAACCATGAAATCGTTTTCGAGTGAAGTGTTAATTCTGGAATGACTTTAATGATCTATCTTCATTTTGCGTATGTCGTATTTTCACGTGCCGCCGCAGGACAGACATTCTATCATTATTTAGCGTGGCGTTTGATGAACATTATCATCAAATAATGGCGAGCATTCACTTAAACATTTAATTTGAACAGTTATAGTTGCATCAGCGCATTAGACCCTGAACTTCTTTGGTAGTTGGATTGTGTGGATTCTTTTTGGTCAGTGACTTTCAGAATATAGTGAGCATTTTAGAGAGAATGGTTTTTGATTATGAATCCCAGACAATCTCCTAATTCCTCAGGGCTATAAGCTGTGGCTATAAATGTATTTCTCAGATGAAGTGGGCACTAGGAATTCTAATTATAGGCTTCACATTTTGGTAATCACTTTCTGGTTGCCAATATTGTAGTTAGAGAGCCAGTGTTGAGAACGGCAAACAACAGCATTAAATAAATAACAGGAACGTTAACATTTATTCCACCTGCCGCCCCACATATGGTGCATCGGCCGGGAAAGAGACTGAGTAAAAGTGAAAGTGATTTTTAAATATTCGGATTCGGGAGTGAAATGCGACACGCAACTGAGTAATAGAACAGTGATAGTGTTATGTGTGCATGTGGACGACGCAATTGGATTAACAACGCATCTGGATTGGCAGAGCTGGCACTGAGTCTAGCGGCGCTGCCGGCATCGCGAGAAGCCAGTTTCGCCTCACCGCAGTCATCCGCCGGAGCAACCGGAGCCGCGCCGGCAGTTGCAGGCCACACAAACACACAGCAACCGTCGAAGTGCCGTCTGTAGTGCAACGCGCCGCGCCGGCAACGCCATACGTCGCGCAGAGGGAACTAAGTTAAGTGAAAAGCTGTTAAAACTTTTACTAACCTGCACTAAAAGACTGTCGGCGATGGAACCGCCAGAAGAAACTGAGGTTAAACTTAAATCAGAACCTATGTTGTTGAGGAAACTGTAAATCCAGACAACGGTTCAAGTATAAATATGCATGAAAATAGTAATGTTAAAGTGATATATGAAGTATTGTCTCTTGACAGTAGTGTGAAAAGGGGCAATGATTCAATAATAGAGACCCCTGTAATAAAGCAGAAGTCAGAAATTGTTAATTTATTGGATGATAGTTTATCTGATGAGTTAAAAACGAAACAGTCATCAGAGGTAGTAGAGTTTAAAAAGGATAAGTTAGATATGACTGATCAATCAGATGATTCATTTCGTTTTGATGATTCTGGTATTGGAGCTAGTTTTTCGTCACCTGAGTCTGATAAAAAACCAGCTAGTGAGCAACCCAAAGATACTGGGGCTATTGATTTAAATCTTATATTACAAGCAATAGCTACTAGTAATGCTAAAATGACAGCTGAATTAAAGTCTGAAATAACTGAGGTCAAAAGCAGTAATGCTGAATTAAAGTGTGAGATTGTGGCCAGCCAAACTAATTTTAATAAACGATTGGAGGTAATGGACAATACCTTCAAGGCTGGTTGCAATAAGTTGAAAGAGGATCTGGACAGTTGGAATTATAAAATTGATTACAATCATGAGGATATTAAGAAAAAGGTTGCTCAACAATTTCCTGAAATGTATAAAACAGTAAATCCGACGTTGCTGAAGTTCAAAAAGACTTCCAAATGGAAGATGCGAAGCTGGAGCACAAGTTAACAGAAAAGATCGAGGCGGAATCTGAACTGTGCTCAGATAGATCTAACGACGTTAATATAAAAGTAAACATATGTCAAGCAGAAGTAGATGAAATCAAAACTGATACTACTCATATTGTGCAAAGAGTAGATAATGTTGAAATGAGAGTAGTAAATATTAGTACTAACACTGAGAGTAAAGTAGCTTCAGTAACTTCTGGTAATGGTAGTATACAACAAGTTGTAGCTGCAAACGCCGCATTTATCGGATGTCGGCAGTTCTTGCGGTTCGATCCCGCTAGATTTCTGGAACGATTTTGAAGATGTGATTCCACCAACTTGGTCTGAACGAGAGAAAATCTCATTTATTAGAAGCCATTTAGCAGGTGACACCATGCGTTGGTCAGCTGATGTTATGTTGAAGTTTACAACATTAGCGGAATTTAAAACAGCTTTCATTAATGAGTATTGGTCTAGCAATAAGCAAACTGAAGTGTTGAGAGAATTTTGGAGTGGAAAACGCTTCAATGCAGGCAAGGAATCTATTAAAGAGTTTGCTAGGTCATGGATTTCACGTTTGTCGCATTTGGCGGAAAAGCTGAAACCTGGAATGATAATACTAGGTCTTGAAGCCAAACTACCATGGTATTGGCAAACTACAATTATATCTGCCCCTAGAGACAATCTTGATCGTTTCATTGAGTATTTGGAACGTGTAGAGCGTGTTGCTGCCAATGAGGAGCAAGCACGTAATAACAGAAGTGGTAATAACACTAGTAGTAATTTTAAGAACGAGCAGAATGGCAATGTAAACATCAGAACAGTAGGTGTTCGTCATCCTAAGAGAGGTAGGAATTGGAGAAATAATTATCAAAATCAACAATGGCATCCAAATGATAGTAATTTTGTTCCGAACAAAACTATGCAGGTAAACAACATTGCGGAAAGCAATGCGGTGCCAGTTAACTATAATGGAAATAAAGGAAACAGTAGTAGGCCGAGGCAGGAAAACTAGTTCCCGTCTATGTGGACACTGGCGCTCACCAGGCGGTTACTTTTCCTAAGCCAGTAATTACAGTAATTGGTAAGACAGATCAGAATACTCAGACTGAACATGTGGATGAGAGATCGGTAGCATCTAAGGATACAGCAGAAATATTAGATCACTCACAGTATTTAATAGATACCATGTTAGAGACGCTTTCTAAGCGGGAAGAGAAAGAGAAGGCGCAGCAGTGTAGCGGTAGGGAAGAGGTACTAAATAATGAATTGTCAGGTGAAGAAGCAGAAGAAATTCATGCTTATATTTACGATTAGGATGATGTGCTCTTATCTAACGTGCCTGTACAGGATGTTGATACTGTACTAATAGACTTAGGACAGGAGGTAAGTGAGAATGTAGAGGATAGCCTGTTGGGGGTCGATGAACTCAGTAGTTGTGACCAGTTGTCACTGGAGAAGGAACCCGACGATAATAGTGAAAGTGGTTTAGCTGTAACTATTGTTATGCCCGGTCTGGAGGCGAAGAATCGCTTAGACTACAGTAATTTGGGTCATGTTTAGCAAACTAAATGTAATGAAGTCCTGCGGTGTTTCGACTTGAAATTAATAGACTGACTGGAAAAGATAGCTGAAAATGTAATTCAGGAAACCCCTACACACTCTGACCTAAATGTAATGAAGACAGATGTCGATCACTTTAATTGGAGACAAATCCAAAAGAAACTATTGGATGAGTGAGTATGTTGGGTATCAATGTACGTTGTCTCTTAGACAGTGGAAGTGAGGTGAGTGCGATATCTCAGTCCTTCTTTGATGCATTACCTAGTATAGACAAGCTTACCGTAATGAGGGTATCAGGACTAAGAATAATTGGTGCTACTGGCAAGGTGTCAAAAACGGTAAAACAAGAAGCTTTGATGCCCTTTAACATTAATGGTAATTTAATTGATCATCCATACTTCATTGTAAATAATCTCAGTATTGAGGTTTTAATTGGCATAGATTTCCTATCGAAATATCAGAGTGTTGTTGACTTCGAAAGAAGCCAGTTAAAATTGGTCTTGCCGATAACCGGAGTAATTACGATACCTTTTATTGATAAAAATGTAGTAACTAATAATGAAACTTGGGAGCTGCCTATACGAGTTCTGAAAAATAGGAGATATTGGGACGAAGGTGTTAATCCTAGTAAAAGTAAGCTAAACACAGAAGAAGAAGAAGCAATTGTTTTGGACAAAATAGAAGGTAAATCGCAGGAAATCGATAAAATTTCAGCTAATCAGAAGGAAGACCTGAGACAGGTTTTAAAAAGGCATCATAAGGTATTTTCAAATCGACCTGGCGTCGTCAAAGGTTATGAACGTCAATTAAAGGTGAAACCTGGCCAAGTGTTTTTCAGGAAGCCATACCAAATACATGTAGCTAGGAAGGATGCGGTTCGAAAGGAGACACAGAGAATGCTAGAGTGGGGTGTGATTGAAAAAGCGGTGAGTGAGTACAATAATCCTCTTGTTGTTGTACCAAAAAGAGACGGGAGTGTCAGATTGGTTTTGGACGCTCGTTGGTTGAATGAAATAGTGGTTAGGGAAAGTGATAGACCGCAGAAGATGGACGCGTTATTGCAAAAGCTCCGGGGGGTAAAATTCTTAACTTCTATGGACATCACGTGAGGATATTGGAATTTGCCACTGGCGGAAAATTCAAGGAAGTACACAGCTTTCTTGCACGAAGGAGTTTGTTACCAATACCGTGTGGTACCTTTCGGACTTAATATCTCTGTTTGATTCTTCGTACGTGTGATGTGCCATGTATTAGGACCAGCCTTAATTAATAAAATCACACTCTACGTAGATGATCTGTTAATAGCAACTCCTGCCTGGGAAGAACACATAGTTTTATTAGAGGAAGTGTTAGAGGCTATTGAGAGAGGTGGCATGAAACTAAAGATTGAAAAGACAGAGTGCGTTAAAGAGGAAATAGGTTTCTTGGGATATATGATAAGTAGAAAAGGTATTCTGCCTGACCCAGGCAATCTAGCAGTCATTGAAAAATTTGAGGCTCTCAGAAACAAGAAGCAGTTGAGATCGATGTTCAGTCTTTTCAGCTTCTATAGGCATTTTGTTAGTGATCAGGCTTTTAATGCGCCCTGTCTTCACCTCCTGCTGAAAAAGAATACCCCTTGGTTTTGGACAGCAGAATGCCAACAGGCGTTCGAGGTGCATACACAATCTTTAATTAATAGTCCTATTTTACATTATCCTGATTTTAAAAACCATTCTGTATGTCTGTAGATGCTAGTGGCTGTGGTATAGCTGTGGAGATATTCCAAGTAGAAATACAGAACGAACAAGAAGTGCACAATACAATAGCTTTCGCAAGTCGATCTTTAGAGGCAGCAGAGAGAAATTATGGCATCTCAGAACTGGAAGCATTGGCAATTGTATTTGGGGTACAGAAATTTGAGCAGTACCTATTAGGTCACAAGATAATTGTTTACAGTGACCATAAGGCGTTGACCTTTTTAAAGATCTGTGAGTTGAGGAATGCTCGTTTGGTAAGATGGTCATTGTATCTCCAGCAGTTTGACCTTGAGGTTAGATATATTCAAGGGAAAGACAATCTTGTAGCTGATGGATTATCTAGAAGTGCGGAGCTATGTGATGACGCGGGAATTATAGCAACTGACCTAAGTGAAGTACTAATGTTTGCGTTGCACGAAGTAAAGGAAGCAAGTGCATTAAAGAGGGTGATTAAGAACTTGAGACGTGAGCAGAATGCAGATGACCAGCTGAAATTAGTGAAGAGCTATTTAGGAAATGCGAACTATCCTAAGGTTCCGCAATAATATTGTCTGCATAAAGGTATTCTGTTCAGAAGGAAAAATGTAAGAGTTTCAGAGTGGAAGCTGTGCTTTCCCTCACAACATGTAGACTATGTACACCTGAGGTATGGGCACTACGGCGTAAAGAAGTGCATTGCCAAATTAAAAGAGAAGGTTGTGTTTAACAACATGTACCGCCGTGTTGCCAAGCGTCTAGCATCTTGTGTAGTGTGCCAGAAAGTCCGTGCTATAACACCAGAATACAAGGGGATATGCATTCAGTAGAGCCAACTGAAACCCTAGAATTACTGGCTTGTGATTTGTTTGGCCCTCTTCCTGCTTCGAGAGGTGGGTGCACCCATGTTTTTGTTGTTGTGGATGGATTTAGTAAATATGTTAAGCTATACCCAATTAAAAGAGCAAATGCAAAAACGTTGGTAGAAAAGTAGGAAAAAGATTTCTTCGTGAACGTTGGCGTTCCGAAGAATTTGCTGTCAGACAATGGGCCTCAATTTACTTCTGATAGATTTAAAGAATGTCTAGATAAGGCCGGAGTGAAACATCTGAAAATATCTGCGTATTTCCTCCAAGGAAATATGAGTGAACGTATTATGAGAGAAATGAATAGGCTTTGCAGGACTTATTGAGCTCGGAAACACTCAAGTTGGGCAGAGCACATCAAGTATTTTGAGAATGTAATTAACAACTTAAGGCATGATGCAACTGGTTTTGCGCCTTGCGAATTGATGTTTGGCCAAGAACTGCACAATGTGATTCCAGATATGGTGGAATTCCCTATTCTAACGCAAATATCGACAGACGAGAAGAAGTTAAAGGCTAGGGCAAATATAAGAAAAAAATCATTGGAAAGGAAGAAGCGTCATGACAAAGAAGCTGTACCCACGAGTTTTGAAACAGGTTAGTTAGTCCTTGTCAAAACCAAGAAAAATTCAAAGAAAATAAATGCAGAAACAAAGAAATTCATGTTAGTATACCAAGGACCTTTCGGGATCATGGGAAAATCACATGTCAATGCATATAGGCTAGAGTACCCTAAGAGTAAAAAGCTATTAGGTCTCAGGAACGTGATCGACCTAAAGAAGTTCATAGGTAGTGAATGAATTCTGTAGAGAGCAGGTTGTTCTGTAACCTCTACACAGTGTGGCAGCTGTGCAGTCGCAGCTGTGTGAGATCTTCTTTCCTTTTCAGGTCTCACTCATTCTTCATCTTTCCTATCCACCAAAATTTCGGCTCTTACTCTCAAATACTAAAATCTTCCGGTTTGACTATCAAGCCAGCATTAAGCTAATGAATTCTGATGGAGGAGGTTGTTCTGTAACCTCTACACAGTGTGGCAGCTGTGCAGTCCCAGCTGTGTGAGATCTTCTTTCCTTTTCAGGTCTCACTCATTCTTCATCTTTCCTATCCACCAAAATTTCGGCTCTTACTCTCAAATACTAAAATCTTCCGGTTTGACTATCAAGCCAGCATTAAGCTAATGAATTCTGATGGAGGAGGTTGTTCTGTAACCTCTACACAGTGTGGCAGCTGTGCAGTCCCAGCTGTGTGAGATCTTCTTTCCTTTTCAGGTCTCACTCATTCTTCATCTTTCCTATCCACCAAAATTTCGGCTCTTACTCTCAAATACTAAAATTTTCCGGTTTGACTGTCAAGCCAGCATTAAGCTAATGAATTCTGATGGAGGAGGTTGTTCTGTCACTTCTACACAGTGTGGCAGCTGTGCAGTCCCAGCCGTGTGAGCTCTTCTTTCCTTTTCAGGTCTCACTCTCTCTTCAGCATTCCTATCCACCTAAAATTTTGACCCCTTTTTTCCAATACGAAAATTTTCTGAATCCCATGAATTCTGTAGGGAGGAGGTTGTTCCGTAACCTCTACACAGTGTGGCAGCTGTGCAGTCCCAGCTGTGTGAGATCTTCGTTTCTTTTCAGGTCTCACTCATTCTTCATCTTTGCTATCCACCAAAGTTTCGACTCCTTCTTTGCAATACAAAAATTTTCCGTCATGGCTATCAAGCCAAGAGTTCTGTAACCATTCGATCCACCGATTAGTGAAGAAAATACCTAGTGTGACAAACCTAACAGTGACATAAACAATAGAGAAGTATGACGTAATTAAGATACAAATGTATTTCAGTAACAAGTATGTATAGAACCCTGGTAATATTGTAAGTACAAAGTGTTGCTTTATTGGAAATGGTCCCACAATAATATTTAAAAAAGATATACAAGTTCGTTTATAAGCAGGATCTGAAGTGGCAATGAGACCTAGTGTACGCATTGGAGCCAAATAATTAATAGTAAAAGAAATTGCTTAGTGTTATAAAAAATATGCAGATAAGTTGTAAGAATAAACTTACCTTGTGTAGCAAGGAATGGCAGTGTAATAGAATTGAACAGTGTTTGTGGTTGAGACGTGAAGGACACGTCCCTGAAATATTTATAAGGTTGGAGCTGGCCGTTATTTGGTGTAGTGTGTGACAGGACACACCCACAAATATTGAGGTTATGAGTTGGAGGCGTGAATGCGACCATAGGTACCCTTATGTTAGATGAGACAGAGCATCTCATGGTGTCCTATAGGTTTAAGGAATTTAGCATTACGCTCGGCCATAATTACTTAATGCACTTTAGTGGTAGGTCGAGAGACACTACCTGTGGTTTCAGCATCCAATCAAGTGGAAATGGATTGCAACGTGAGCAAACTGATCAGCTGCAATACACTATAGAGATGAAATAAATGTGCTATCCTATGCTTTAAATTTTAATGGAGTGAGTATTACTTAAGTTCATACACTCGCAAAGTAAGTAAGTACATAATTGCAGATGTGGAACTGACACAGCAGCAGAAGACCAATAAGTGGATTTAGCAGTCAACTAAACGTAGTGTGTTTTGAACACTCAGAACTGTACTATTACCACAAGTTACTCACATGTACAAAGAAGCTGAGAAGACAACTACTAATCAAATATACTTATACTATCTTTAAGAATAAGGTAATCGAAGATGAGTCAGCTAAGTAAATAAAATACAAATGTATCAAGAATGTACAGAGCATTGGTTCAGTGTTCTGGCCCAGAAATAATAAATTGAGATTAAATAGGATTCACGATTGTATGCCTTGAGCATAAATTTTCTCTAGTACGTAACTAACGGCGTTTTGAGCCATTTGTTTACCGATTTTATGACAGTTAAGTAACCACGAGAGTGAAATTGAAAAAGTTCTGTTAACTTTGTTCCAGCAACATATTGAAAGATAAAATGTATATATATCCCCATTTCATTGTGACCCACTCTTAGATTTTAATGAACAGAGTCTTAGGCACTCTTTTTGTTTGTTCTACAGGACAAACCAGATAATGGCAGCCTGGTAGCTGCGTGAAAGCGTGGAGTGACTTCGACACAACCCACAGTGACCCCTCCCCTTTCCCCATGTAATTTAGAGTGAACGTGAAGGACGCAGACCATAGCAACTTCCCGTCCTCTACCCTTGTGAATGGAAGTGTAGAACGCCAGCCAAAGCGGCTACAACCACACGTGTAAAAATGACATTGTCGTGATTTGTGAAATTTTCTTTCAGGTTTAGAAAAGACTGCTAAGATATAATTATCTGTTTGTGTATCATGAATAACTGTGTTACTTTCTTTGAATTTGTGTATGTAAAAATATTTACAGACAATTTAATGGATTTAAGATTTTCATAATTTTACATATTTTTATGTGTTTGTCTGTCTAAGGCAATATGTATGCCAAAGTGTTTCATTCATTTTTGCTTAAATTTTGAGTGATAATGTTGCTTAAGAGGCAGTGAACATCCCAGCAATTTCAACAATTGAAGTACGTAACAAGTTTTCTTTTAATATTTCTATATGTTTACATTTCAACTTCAATTTTTCATAGGGAGTTAAGCTGTACTCTTGCTGTCCTTTTTGTAATTAATTTTTTTTCATTTACATTCAAAAAAATTAAGTAGAGGGTGTTGTAGGGAAGCAGCATAATCACGCCTTATAAAATTCGCATCAGTCTTTCCATTGTGTGCCAGCTAGTCCACTGTAACTAGCTCTGACATCATAAATGTTGCGCAATACTTTAAAAATCAAGTAAATAACCTGAAACGTTTCTAGCATGTCAGGAGTAATACTAAATCAATATATGTTGAATATCAATTCAATAACTTTAACCATTTTCGAAATTTGGACTTTTTCTGTAAAAATCATTGGCGTAACAGAAAAGAGCTAGAAACTTAAAAATTTATATTTGGATTCCTTTTGCGTAATAATTTAGTAGAAACAGCATTCTGGATCTCACAAATTAAAATTTTAGTTGAAATTCATGATTTTCTGGTTTTTGTCTTAGAAATTAAGGAAACAAGATAGATTAAGTAGGCGAATAAATAAAGCTAGGATGTTTAAATTTAAGTAGAAGGGAGATCCCCTATAATTATAAAAATGTGAGAAGTTTCAACAGAATAACTATAAAACTATAGCGATAGCTTATCTCCAAAGGGCAAGTTCAGAGCTCGTCTACTGTGTGTAGTGTAATTAAATTAATTATCTTGGCCAAAATATTTCACTTAGCCACGTCAGACTTTTATTATGATTACTTACCTATGTGCTGATTGCACATTTAAATTGAGAGCTTCATCGGCCATCAGCAAAGGAAGCAATGATTTATTCGATAACTTAAAGTGGTGCATCACTAGCCCAGCGGCTAGTCGGGAGAGCAGATTTGATCAGGCGATCCCTTAGCCGTCCGCACCGCGGCTTTATATGTAAGAATGCTGCGCGAGAAAAGGAAGGCCCCAGTTCTCTCCAGATGCTGATTAGCGCACCACCTGTGTCGGGAGTCGCGTCGCGTGGGTATCGTTGATATAAACAGCCTCGGATGCAGTAATAAGTTACTTAGGATACGCGTAACCATGAAATCGTTTTCGAGTGAAGTGTTAATTCTGGAATGACTTCAATGATCTATCTTCATTTTGCGTATGTCGTATTTTCACGTGCCGCCGCAGGACAGACATTCTACCATTATTTAGCGTGGCGTTTGATGAACATTATCATCAAATTATGGCGAGCATTCACTTAAACATCTAATTTGAACAGTTATAGTTGCATCAGCGCATTAGACTCTGAACTGCTCTGGTAGTTGGATTGTGTGGATTCTTTTTGGTCTGTGACTTTCAGAATATAGTGAACATTTTAGAGAGAATGGTTTTTGGTTATGAATCCCAGACAATCTCCTAATTCCTCAGAGCTTAAGCTGTAGCTATAAATGTATTTCTCAGATGAAGTGGGCACTAGGAATTCTAATTACAGGCTTCACGTTTTGCTAATCACTTTCTGGTTGCCAATATTGTAGTTAGAGAGCCAGTGTTGAGAACGGCAAACAACAGCATTAAATAAATAATAGGAACATTAACAATTATTCCACCCACCGCCCCACAGTACGAACTACACTTAAGTGCCAAAGAAATTGGTATAGGCATGCATATTCAAATACAGAGATATGTAAAAAGGAAGAATACGGCACTGCGGTCGGCAACGCCTATATAAGACAACAAGTGTCTGGCGCAGTTGTTAGATCTGTTACTCCTGCTAGAATGGCAGGTTATCAAGGTGTGAGTGAGTTTGAACATGGTGTTATAGCGTGTGCGCGAACGGTGGGACACATCACCTTCGAGGTAGCGATGAAGAGGGGATTTCCCTGCATGAAAATTTCACGAGTTTACCGTGAAATCAGGAGTCCGGTAAAACATCAAATCTGAGACATCGCTGCGGCCGGAAAAAGATCCTGCAAGAACGGGACCAACGACGATTGAAGAGAATCGTTCAATATAACAGAAGTACAACTCTTCCGCAACTTGCTGCAGATTTCAATTCTGTGTCATCAAAAGGATCAACGTCCAAACCATTCAACGAAACATCATTGATATGGGCTTTCGGAGCCGAAGGCCCACTTGTGTACCTTTGAAGACTGCACGACACAAAGCCTTCCTCTCCGCCTGGGCCCATCAACACCGGCATTGGACTGTTGATGACTGGAAACATGTTGCCTGGTCGGACGAGTCTCGTTTCAGATTGTATCTAGCGGATGGACGCGTACGGATATGGAGACAACCTCATGAAACCATGGACCTTGCATGTGAACAGGTGACTGTTCCAGCTGGCAGAGGCTCTATTATGGTGTCGGGCGTGTGCAGTTGGAGTGGTATAGAAACCTGATACGTTTAGATACGTCTCTGATAGGTAACACGTACGTATACATCCTGTCTGTTCATCTGCATTCATTAATGTTCATTGTGCATACCGACGGACTTGGGCAATTCCAGCAGGACAGTGTGACACCACACACGACCAGAACTGGTACAGAGTAGCTCCAGGAACACTGCACTCCTGAGTTTAAGCACTTCAGCTGGCCACCAAAGTCCCCAGACATGAATGTTATTAAGAATACCTGGGATGCCTTGCATCGTGCTGTTTGGGAGGGATCTCCACCCGCTGGTATTCTTACGGATTTATCGACAGCCGTGCAGGATTCATGGGGTCAATTCTCTCCAGCATTAGTTGAGTCCTTGCCACGTCGTGTTCCTGGACTTCTGCTTGCTGGGGGGGGCCTCTACACGATATTAGGCAGGTGTACCAGTTTCTTTGGCTCTTCAGAGTATGTGGAGACTTGAAGTTCGTGATTGTGTCTGTGTAAGTATTCTGCCTCGTAATCGTCGGAGCAGCAGCAAGACAAATTCGGGGTCTGAATTTCTCCGAAGACGAGAGGTGTGTTATGGCGCCGCCGCTACGTCAAGAGAATTAGCGATACGGTGTTCCAATTAGTGTGTCGAAGGGAAGCAGTTGTCGACATAGGCGGAGTTCAGATCGTGCATGCGTGTGTTCTGGCTTCAGCTGTCAGGTTGCCTGCGTTCGTCATGCCGTCTGCCGTGCCGGATCGGGCGAGAGTCGAACCGACGCCCTCATAGTCACCGAGACGGGGGGCCCATCCAGCGTCCTACACTCACCTCGGCTGCGCTGGACACAGCCGCACCGCCAAAAGAGGAATAACGACCTACAATAACCGCATCCGACACTGCACTGCCGAAGAGTGTCGACTATGGTAGGTCTTCGCGCTCCTGCTGCAGCAGACACTGCTATCCTGGTGATAGCGCTTCTCGCCGCTATGGGCTACGATGTCGACGCCTGAGCAAGCCTACAGAACATCGACGCCGTGGGTCGACGCTGGGCCTCGCCACCGGTCGAAGGTATGAACTGCTCTATATTGTTAGAGTAATAAAGAGTTTACAAGCACCCCGTCTTACTGCACCCACCTTCACCACCGCCAGTCCCTCGCAGCCCTTGCCAACTCATAGAACTCACAACGCTCAGTTAGGAGAACTATCGCCGTCCTGGCCGCTGTCCCACCCCTCCTTGTTGGGGGTTGTATGTACACCCGAGATCGCCACACATTCGTATTTCGTGAGTGCAACAGGGGAAGGGGAAATGATAGCAATCACAGTAATACGCTCTATCACGCACGAAAATGTGGTCCACGGAGTGTATTTTTAGATGGAGATCTTCGCTCAGAAACTGGTTGAGACTGACTTGGATTCAATGACGGCAGCAACTGTTGTCGGGTTTGAAGTCTCATCGATGTGTCGTGACACATTTCTGTCACTTTCAGTTAGAATTGTTTTACGAACACGCTTAATAATTGTTACGTACGTTGGAAGTACTCCGAACAGTCGGCGTTTATTTATCAAGAAATCGCACAACCTCTGGGCACATTCAAACACGACAGCACCTTTCCGCCATTATGCCACGTCTCCATGTCCATCCGTCTTACAAGTTCCTGACAGTTACACTCATCCTCCGCGTCATGACTTACATCGGCGGTGGCGGAACCACATGACCACTTCGCGCCAGTTCTACCCATATATAGGGCTGCAAAGCGACAGTTCTCTTCTTTGGGATTATATACTGAGGAAAGGACGTACACTACTGGCCATTTAAATGCTACACCAAGAATAAATCCAGATGATAAACGGGTATTCGTTGGACAAATTTATTATACTTGAACTGACATGTGATTACATTTTCACGTAATTTGGATGCATAGATCCTGAGAAATCAGTTCCCAGAACAACCACCTCTGGCCATAATAACGGCCTTGATACGCCCTTGCATTGAGTCAAACAGAGCTTGTATGGCGTGTACAGGCACAGCTCCCCCTGCAGCTTCAACACGATACCACAGTTCATCAAGAGTAGTGACTTGCGTATTGTGACGAGCCAGTTGCTCGGCCAGCATTGACCAGACGTTTTCAACTGGTGAGAGATCTGCAGAATGTGTTGGCCAGGGCAGCAGTTCCTGTATCCAGAAAGGCCAGTACAGGACCTGCAACATGCGATAGTGCATTGTCCTGCTGAAATGTACGGTTTCGCAGGGATCGAATAAAGGGTAGAGCCACGGGTTGTGACGCATCTGAAATGTAACGTCCACTGTTCAAAGTGCCGTCAATGCGAACAAGAGGTGACCGAGACGTGTAACCAATGGCACCCGATACCATCACGCCGGGTGATACGCCAGTATGGCGATGACAAATACACGCTTCCAATGTGTGGTCACCGTGATGTCACAAAACATGGATGCGACCTTCATGATGCTGTAAACAGAACCTGGATTCATCCGAAAAAATGACGTTTTGTCATTCGTGCACCCAGGTTCGTCGTTGAGAACACCATCGCAGGCGCTCCTGTCTGTGATGACCGATGGCCGTAGCAGCCTGGTCCCTTCAATCCCACAAACCTGTCAAGGGCAACCGTCCACTGTTCAAAGTGCCGTCAATGCGAACAAGAGGTGACCGAGACGAGTAACCAATGGCACCCGATATTATCACGCCGGGTGATACGCCAGTATGGCGATGACAAATACACGCTTCCAATGTGCGGTCACCGCGATGTCACAAAACACGGATGCGACCTTCATGATGCTGTAAACAGAACCTGGATTCATCCGAAAAAATGACGTTTTGTCATTCGTGCATCCAGGTTCGTCGTTGAGAACACCATCGCAGGCGCTCCTGTCTGTGATCACCGATGGCCGTAGCAGCCTGGTCCCTTCAATCCCACAAACCTGTCAAGGGCAACCGCAGCCATTGTCTCCGAGCTGATAGTCCATGCTACTACGAACATCGTCGAACTGTTCGTGCAGATGGTTCTTGTCCTGCAAACCCAAACGTCCCCAAAAACGTGATCTCGACCAACGCGAGCAGCAATGTCGCAATACGATAAACCGCAATGGCGATAGGCTACAATCCGACCTTTATCAAAGTCGGAAACGTGACGGTACGCATTTCTCCTCCTTACACGAGGCATCACAACAACGTTTCACCGGGCAACGCCGGTCAACTGCTGTTTGTGCATGAGAAATCGGTTGGAAACTTTCCTCATGTCAGCACATTGTAGGTGACGTCACCGGCGCCAACCTTGTGTGAATGCTCTGAAATGTTAATCATTTACATATCACCGCATCTTCTTCCTGTCCGTTAAATTTCGCGTCTGTAGCACGTCATCTTCGTGGTGTAGCAAGTGGCCAGTAGTGTATTTCTGCAGCGTTTACTTGAACGCTGTCGCTGGCTTGCTGAATAGGAAAACAATGTTTTTTCTGCCAGTTCCGGTTTGGCATATTCTGCAGTGCTCAAAATAGATGTTTTCATATTTCATGACCTTTGATGTTGAACGTTATGATGCAAAAATATCTTATGATATCAATATATTGATTTGGTTGTAATGTAATTCTGGCGAAAACAGGTCATGTTTCTACTGTGAGGAGTAGGATGTGCAGTCTACTGCGACAATGCCACCTGTAAGCATTGCAGTAAGTCTGTGTTTCTCATTACGGGACTTGTGTTGTTTCAGCATGGTTCAAAAAACAATAACGTACGATAAGAATTCGATGAAGTCATTCTAATGGAGCAGGGAACGAGACAGGTGGATGTCTCATTGAATGTCGCTGTGAGTCAAAGTGCTGCTTCTAGAACCCAGAACACGTTTCTAGCGACAGAATCGGTCGCGGATCGTCAGAATAGTGGCCACGAAAGAAAACCAAGACGTTTGGAACACCGATACCTGCGTATAATAAGCAGAAACCCTCAACACAATGCTACACGTCGACGGCGGTAGTTCCAAGCAGTTAAAGGAGTGCAGAAGTAAACACAAACGATTATAAATAGGCTCCTGAGCAGGGATTAAGTGCCAGGAGACAAGGCACCTCCTCTATTCGGATTCGGAGAAGGGCTTGTGTTGCATGGGATCAAAACCATTCTTTGTGGGCTATGCACAAGTGAGACACAGTGCTCTTTTCTGATCGGACCTGTTTCATTCTCACCCTAACATTAATGCTACTCGTGTGTTGAGGCAACGAGGATAATGTTTACTCCCTAACTGAATCGTAGGCCGTCACATCATCAAGGCGCTTCAGACATGTTGTGGGCAGGGATCATGTATGTGCCAATGGATGAGTGGACTACTGGTGTTAAGTATCTCGACGACATCCTTGCATGCACCGTGAATCCATATGATGAACATATTGGAGCGGCATGCACGACTAGGGACGACAGTGAATACCCCCATCATCACAATCTTGTGTACGCCTTCTTAGTGGAGCTCAGAATCAGTCGGATAGGATAGCTTCTATATTTTCCAGATGTCAGCTGCACTGAGAATGCATGGGTCAATCTAAAACAACCGGTTTGCAATCGTCCTGACCTACCAGAGTCCTAACAGGGCATCATAGACACCACAGCTTATCCGCACAGTTTGGTAAGGAGTATGCCTAGCCTCGTTCAGAAGTACCCCCAGTTATGAGGAGGGCCAACTGGTTCATAGAGAACGTGTTATGTAAGATGACAGTGAGAAGAAATTGTATCGTTCGCAGTGGAATCATTTCAAAGCGATTTTTTTTTTTGTGTATATCAAATGTAAATGTGTTTTCCTTCTCTGCTTTTGCTTACTTGTGATCGAACCTGACCGCCAAAATCAGTTTCGTTCTCTATCATGGCAGTTATTGACAATAATGAAATATGTGACATTTATTTTGACCGCTGCGTATAAGATGTTACAGCGATGACCTAATGTGGCAGGCTACGGTACTGAATGACAAAAAGCAGATAAACCCCAAGAATGATGGGTTTGGAGTGTCAATGAATATGAAATGCGATATCAGTTCCTGCAAGCTGAGGCATTTTTCAAGTTTTAGCAACTAAGGTACTTATCCTCCTTCACGCTGTATTTCATTCGGACAACGTTGTACCACAGGGAGCGAGAACTGGGTGAGCAAGGTGTAGAAAGATTGCATAGCATTTATTAACTAAAACCAAAATAATATCTGACAGTCGAAATGTAAATAATCTTAAGCCACAGCAACAGACAATGAACAGTTTAAGTGACGCACAATACGTTAAGTAGCTTCCGTGGCTGTCTGGAAATGGTACTTTCTTCTACGTGTTAGAAGTAGCCAAAACTTAGGGTGATTGATAACCACTCACAAAATATTATGTACAACGGATACGCTGCTCGTTTGAAAAATAAATGGCATTAGAATTTGGCCAAGACAAATTAGTAATATCGTTAAGGCCTCAGAATTGTTGCAACTGCATTTTTTCTACCCACATACTCGTATCAAATTAGTTCATATCCTAATTACACTCTCCAGGCTTGAAGTTTTTTTTTAAAAAGAAACCGGTAAGCTAGTGACGAAACAAATAACACTTCGCTAAATGTTTAGCATGTGGAGAAGAACATAGCTCCAAAGGAAACTGCCATATTAAAATGAAACTGATTATAATAACAATTTATAAAATATCTATCATGTGGAGGGCCACCTAATTTTAAAACAAGACAACATCCTATACTACACAAGCTGTCACATATAATTAATAACCACATGAAGTACTTTTTTAAATTAAGGATTAAATTCTTAAAGTAACACTTCCTGTATTTTTCAAATATTCCTTTCCTCGACGATTCTGCGCAGAACTTGCTCATTCCTTATCTTATTAGTCAGGCGCTACTCGACCGAAAAGCAACAATTCCAAGGTCAAGAAACCCTACAACGTGTCTGCGCATTTTTTTTTATTTGTTTGAAATATGGCTTCCGATAAGATCGACATAAACAATTCTGCAAAAATACGTAACAGACCTGGCTTTCACCGTGTGTAGTCTGGGAAAGCTCTGCCACTTTAAATCATCTGAACCTGAAGCTGTCTAACCTTGTCTGGCCGTCTCACGCTCCTGGCGCCAAAATACCTCATACATAAAACCAATAATTCTTATGGAAAAAAATTAGAACCAGTAGTACATCAGAGTAATAACTGATTAACTTTTGTTACTGGAATGATTTAACGGTATTTTCTTATATATTGTATTTTGGCGATAATTAGTTGAATTTCTCATTTCTTTATAAGGTAAATTATGAATGAAGACAGGAATTTTGTTTGCACAAAAATTGAAGACTAAAAATGTTCTCTCTAATGCAAATCACAGAAAAATGTCTGTCTAAACTTCAAATGGTATCGAACATTTCATTACTTGAGCAGAAGTTCCGAGGAGGCTAGATTTATTGCAATATATTGTTTATTACTCGCTTTCCCTATAGTTTATGCCTATTTTCCTGAGAAACTACAAAGAGGCTACTTCATTTTACATCGTTGAATACTGGTCCTAGATCTGCAAATAGCAGTAGGGTGGGCATCAGTAGGTCACTGAACTGTTGTAGCTGGGGGTATGGGCAGATAGAGTCTTTTGGGGATTTTTTGCCTCTCATTTGAAATAAATTCCCAAGCAACGAGGATGAGTAAAGATTTTATCCTTGCACAAGAAATTTGTACTTCTTCACCTACTTGAGGGGAGGTTACTGTCATGTAATTTTGGTCACAATGGATTTCCAATTTGACATGTCTTGTAAGGGATGATGTAACACTTTAATGACGCAATTACTCAACGTAATAAAAGTTGCTATTTACGAGGGACAAACAAAGCAAAGGAGTTATTAACGCTTTAACTATGAGAACGTAGTTGATGTTGGCCTGCCAGAACCGTGTTCATTACATTAAAATTCGCTGCCCGCTCTGAACAAATGGTTCATTGAAATTAAATTAAACGAAACAATGAAGCACGCACACACGCACACACATAGACACACACGCACACACACACACACACACACACACACACACACACACATATGGTCTACTAAAGCTATCCATTCGAAGGAGCTTATTATGAAGAGCGTAATCAGAGTAGAAACAATGGGGTGTGGAACAAGGGAAAGTAGTGACGTGCCTATCTCATGGGAAGGTGTCCACATGTTGGCGCGGTGTTGCCCTTGGAGACGGACGGAGGAACATAATATAACTGATTTTGTAACAACAAGATGCTGATAGCCTCATAGCTTCGTCATTTGCCACCTGTGGCCCAAGGGGGTTTTGACCCCCTACTCTTACCTTGTCCATTACAAGGTCAAGAACTTACCAAAGGGGCAATACGTGATCACAAAGCGGCGAAAGCAGCAGACATGCATTCTGTTCTGTACCCTTCTCGCTGATCTCCACTGACTTTTCGTGACTTTCCGCCTAAAATCCCAAACTGGCGCTCATTTTATTGCACCAAGGCTTTCCACTCAGCTTTCTTGTCATTATTTGCAACATCATCGCTAACTTAAATAAATGCACCATCGACGTGGCACGTCATATGACAAAAGTAGAAGTGGGAATTTTCTAGTGAAGTAACCAGCTGCCCTGGCCCATTACAATTTCGATGTACAAGGGAAAGCAATTTTTAATTAATTCCAGGCACCCACTTATATCTTTAATTGTGCAACACCCTGCTAATTCGTGTATTTTTGTTATGCATTTTTGAAGCGAGGACGGAAGTGCAATCTGTTGCATATGTTTAGGAAACGAAGTGCTTCAACTCGCTGTGAATATGGAATGAAATGATTTAAGACTAAAATCTTAATTCTTTCGATGTCTTGCTTCCCACACCACGCCCATAATGGTGCCTTTACCTTGATGAAGCTAAAAAGGATCTGTCATCTTCTTTCCATTCATGAATGTTTTATGCTTTTGAGGTACTAGGATGCATGAGCTGTTAAGCTAATTTTCCGATGGTTTTCCACTTACGTAACCTTACTGTCTTTGGCATTGAGTATATGGTAATTCTCCGAAAATGTCTTTGTACGAGCCCAGTCTCATAGATCCTGCTCAAGAGACTGAATAGTCGTTTGCTTACGACCTCGCTCAATAATGTGAGTGCTCAAGGAATACCGCTACTTAATCATAATTTTCGCGAGCACCGCAGAGTAATAAAGTGTAACTTTCCAAGCTCCGTGCGCATGCAGGCAGTAGCGGATTCCCGCAGAGGGACAGAAGAAGGGGCGGTACGGGTCGCTGCCGCTGCTGCCGCTCCCGGACGGAGAGCCGACAGTATTTTCGCTAAGCTGCGGCGGGCTGGCGGGGTCGGGGGGTTCCCCCGCAGCAGCAGTTGCAGCGCAGCGGCGGCGGCGGCGGCGGCGGCGGCGGTGGCGCGCTAACTTGGCCGCGAATTATGAACCGTAAACGTCTGTGCGCCGGCTGCAGCCAACAGGGCGGCAGTGCTGCCAACTTTCCGGCAACCGCCGCCGCCACTGGCGCTGGCGCGCGCACTTCCGACCACCCACCGGCTTCTGGGGTGACGCCGGCCAGAAGGCGGACAGGCCGTGACTCCACGTCCCCCTACTTGCTGCTGACGAGGGCACCTTTTGCACTCTCACGTCAGCACCCAATTCGTCATGCCTATTGCCTGCAACATAGCATTCTTAGAATTCCTCTCCGCTTTTCGTAAGAGGCCACGATAAGAACTGCTTTTAAGCCACTAAAGTAGCTTTATTATTTCTATAACATTCCATCACTTTTTTATTTTATGTTAGGAAGTGGAAACCCATTAAGTCTGGATGGCACATGAAATTTTCTTTTTGATACTTGTTGCGGCTAATAATATAGCCATCTTCGGATCATAAAATATTCTTGGTTAGTGTTGATGCTATTACGGCAACACATATCGTTTATATCTTTCTTTAAATGCTAACATCCGTACATGACATAATGAAAAACAACTTTTCGTCGCTTTGAACGATGTTGTAATGGCATTATGCCATTACAACATAGTAATTGTTACCGTTTCGTAACAGATATCACCACTTATAAATTGCTGTGACACATAGTCCATTGATCGTGACCGGGCCAAATATCTCACGAAATAAGCGTCAAACGAAAAAACTACAACGAACGAAACTTGTATAGGTTGAAGGGGGAAACCAGATGGCGCTATAGTTGACCCGCTAGATGGCGCTGCCATACGTCAAACGGATATCAACTGCGTTTTTTTTTTAAATAGGAACCCCCATATTTTATTACATATTCGTCTAGTAAGTAAAGAGATATGAACGTTTTAGTTGGACCACTTTTTTTCGCTTTGTGATAGATGGCGCTCTAATAGTCACAAACATATGGCTCACAATTTCAGATGAACAGTTGGTAACAGATAGGTTTTTTAAATTAAAATACAGAACGTAGGTACGTTTGAACATTTTATTTCGGTTGTTCCAATGTGATACATGTACCTTTGTGAACTTATCATTTCTGAGCACGCATCCTGTTACAGCGTGATTACCTGTAAATACCACATTAATGCAATAATGATCAAAATGATGTCCGTCAACCTCAATACGTGTAACGACATTCCTCTCAGCAGCGAGTAGTTCGCTTTCCGTAATGTTCGCACATGCAGTGACAATGCGCTGACGCATGTTGTCAGGTGTTGTCGGTGGATCACAATAGCAAATATTGTTCAACTTTCCCCACAGAAAGAAATCCGGGGACGTCAGATCCGGTGAACGTGCGGGCCATGGTATGGTGCTTCGACGACCAATCCACCTGTCATGAAATATGCTATACGATACCGTTTCAACCGTACTCGATCTATGTGCCGGATATCCATCATGTCACGTTCAAAGTCATCGCCATGCAATTCCTGGTGCACAGAAATATGGTACGGGTGCAATCGATGTTGATGCAGCATTCTCAACACGACGTTTTTGAGGTTCCCGACTCTCGCGCAATTTGTCTGCTACTGATGTGCGGATTAGCCGCAACAGCAGCGAAAACACCTACTTGGGCATCTTCATATTTTGCAGGTCGTGGCTGACGTTTCACATGTGGCCGAACACTTCCTGTATCCTTAAATAACGTAACTATCCGGCGAACGCTCCGGACACTTGGATGATGTCGTCCAGGATACCTAGCAGCATACATAGCACACGCCTGTTGGGCATTTTGATCACAATAGCCATACATCAACACGATGTCGACCTTTTCCGCAATTTGTAAAAGGTCCATTTTAACACGGGTAATGTATCACGAAGCAAATACCGTCCGCACTGGCGGAATGCTACGTGATACCACGTACTTATACGTTAGTGGCTATTACAGCGCCATCTATCACAAAGCGAAAAAAGTGGTCCACCTAAAACATTCATATTTCTTTACGTACTACACGGAAATGTATTGAAAATGGGGGTTCCTATTTTAAAAAAAACGCAGTTGATATCCATTTGACCTATGGCAGCGCCATCTAGCGGGCCAACCATAGCGCCATCTGTTTTCCCCCTTCAAGCTAGACGAGTTTCGTTGTTTGTATTTTTTTCGTTTGATGCTTATTTCGTGAAATATTTGGCCCGGTCGTCATCAATGGACCACCCTGTATATGACAATCTCTGTTACGAAATGATGTAATACTGGTTGTATCAGTTATTAGTCTGTAACAGCATAACGCCCTTTTTTACCATCATTCAATTACATTGGCCACGAACGATGTAGACCTGTTTTTAATTACTTCATGCACGGATGTTGTCATTATAGGAAAGATTTTAGCGGTATGTGAAGCTGTAATGGCACCAACTTTAATCAAAAGAGTTTAATGATCTGACGATGGGTAGATTATTAGCTGGAACTAGTAATCAATCAAAATAAGGATTTCATGTGCGACCTTGACTTCATGGGTTTTCTCTTCCTAACATAAATAATAAGTTTACAACAGATCACATATCTCCTGGTTGACAATGTCAACAAATTTGACTCCACCATTTTTTCAAATTTTCAGTTTTTCTCTCCCATTGTCCATTTTTTTCACTTTCGTCCCAACGATTATTGTGCTTTGTATCTTTCCTAACTCCAACAAGGCTACCAGAAACTGTCTCTAGGACGTAAGAATCCCCTTCCGATTCTCCAGAAATTTGAACCCATTATCCTACATCTGATATTTCAGAGGGGGCCGGTGTGGCCGAGTGGTTCTAGGCACTTCAGTCTGGAACCGCGCGACTGAAGAACTCAGATGTTAAGTTCCATAGTGCTCAGAGCCATTTGTACCATTTTGATATATCACGTTCTGGACAAGAACAGAATGAGCTGTTCTGCAACTAATAGAAGGAACCTTTCCAGCTCTTGTGTATCATTTTAGATCTCGAATGACCCAGGCATTGAAATGCTGATTAGAGAATCGATTCTGTTTTGTCATACTTATACTTTTCAGTGTCGTGCAAAACAATACCACAAGAAACCGATAAATTAGGTACAATATTCACTCCAATCTTAAACGTCATGTCATGCTGTAAAATCAAAACAACGCAGACGCCTCTTCAACAATGCTGAAATCGTATTTCTCTCACAAGTACATTAAATGTCGAGTTTTCGGGAACATTATTTAAACTTCTGGGTACTAAAGTCTCTATTTTCGGCAAGATACAGACATATGTAAAGCGACAGATAGTGTATTTTGGGAACAGTGTCATAAACTATTAGAAATTTGCTGCAGGATGTAGACAATATAGATACAAAATAATTTTGGACCATTTAATTTTTTGATACCTTTTTCAGGAATAAAACTAGAAAACATTACTGTGAAATTTCTGTCGTACGCTAACGAAGGAATTGTTACCATTTTGGCGTCTGGAATTTCGTGCTGACCAGTTGAGTGCGTCAAACAAAATAACAATACTGTTAAAAAATTACGACAATCAACAGGTGAATACTGTACAGGGAATCTGCAGCCAAGTTCTGCGCTACTAGGTCAGAGGCAGCAGTCCAAGCAGAACAGAACGACTATCTGTGCTCTATGAATCGGAAGCTTTGCGTTCGAAATAGCGGAGGGTATGAGGAAGAAAAACAGTACTGCATACTAATGATGTGGATTTCATACTTTACTCCATTGCCAGTCTCGCTCAGCGTATTTTCAGATACGAGGGCTATTTGGAAAGTAAGGTCTGATCGAGCGCGAAATAGAAGCCACAGTGAGGATCTATTGGCCACTGTCTCTGGCAAGCCCGTCAATCGCGTCACGCCGATCTGTTTTATCTATTTCCATTTTTGTTTTCTCTCTCGCTGTTTTTATGGAAGTTCCTGCCAAAATGCAGAATGTTGTTTTTCGGTGTTCGTAGTTCCCGAATTTTCGTTGGAACTTTTTCACCGAAGAGGGGAAATCGATAAAAGAGTTTGCTAGGAAACTGCCACCTTCTTCAGTTGTTGTTGGGATGAATTCTGACCTAAGCTTAAGCCAAGAACAGAAGCTGGGGATTTCAGTTTTGTGTTCTGCACACACGTCAGAAAAATTAAGTTTTGAGTATTTAAGCTGATTTTCCTTCGGTATTTATTTTACTGCTTAGTAATTCATAACTATTTTGCTTAAATCTCTAAAATGGTGCTTTCTTCATTTAAGGCACGTAGATCAATTCGTCTATGCACAGAAATCGTCCTCACATTGCAAAAAAATTATCACTAGGAATTAAAGGTCCTTTACTGCATCGTTATTCACCTTTTTCATTAAGCGTTATTCCAACTAAACCTAAGTTTCATACATCCAGAGTCCGGAAAATCACATGCCAACATGCTCCTTCTTTCTCTGGTTCCTCTTTCTTTCAGTAGCCCCTTCCTCATAGTTTTCAACAAAGATCAACAAAGATTAACAAAGATCAACAAATCAAAAAAGATATTAATGTCACTGGGCATAGCTCTCAGTCACTCAACAGGAAATACAGGCTTATCAATCCTTAACGCTACTGCCTTTTAGTGGAGACCTTTGTTTCCTGACGGCAGTCATCTGGCGTAGAGGGCGGGAAGTATATCTCCCTTCCGCTTTGCGCAGGCAGCACGTGTTAGTTAGGCGACGCAATACAGTGCACTGAGTAAAAGTTTCAAATGAAACATGGAAATACAAGTAATCTGTTCACCAAAGAGTTTACATAGTTCAAAGACATGAAATCTATTCGCAATTGCGAATATGAATCACCTCCAGCTGTATAATGGAATGAAGTCAATGAAAATTCGTGTCAGACAAGGACACGAACCTTGATTTCCCACTTTCCATGAGCAGTCACCTAACAGCTTTGGTTATCCGAGCACAGCTCTCGGTCAGATCCAAATTTTCATGTCACCGACCATGTGCGGTACCTGCACTCATGCATCACATTCATATTTTTCCCGTACAGTAGAGACATTTTATTTGCAAGTCGCAGGCCTGGTAACAGCCAATCAGTACGGAATCGGAAGTCCGCAACTCGTGGTCGTTCGGTAGCGTTCTCGCTTCCCGCGCCCGGGTTCCCGGGTTCGATTCCCGGCGGTGTCAGGGATTTTTCTCTGCCTCGTGATGACTGGGTGTTCTGTGGTGTCCTTAGGTTAGTTAGGTTTAAGTAGCTGTAAGTTCTAGGGGACTGATGACCATAGATGTTAAGTCCCATAGTGCTCAGAGCCATTTTAAGCCACGGAATCGGAATGCCAGTGTTGTCAAGAAGTACATGCAGCATGTCAATTACAAATAAAATGTCTCCCCTGTATGGGAATAACATTACTGGGATGACAAGGATAGGTATGAGACATGGACAACGACATGTGGAAGTTTGGGTCTGAGCGTGAGTAATACTCAGGTATCCTAGGTCGCTAAGATCCCCACTTGCATAAAGTAAGAGATTCAGTTTTGAGTCCCAGTGCAGCAAAAATTTTTATCGTCATTCCATTATGCAGCTGGAGGTGGTTCACAGTCACAACTGCGAATACATTTCACGTTTTTCATAGTAGTTGAAGCCACCACTATTACTTTGGACATGAATGCTTGCCTGAAGGGATAGGGCATTGTGCTTCTTGACAACAAAGGCAATATAATTTCGAAAAGAGTGTTCATGTATGATTAATACATGTGTACAGAATCGTTGCGTGGAGCAAGGATATTATTTGAGAGAAATTTCCCGATGTTGCAGTTGTTAATCGGAGAATGGTTCGTCGACTGATAAACAAATTTCGCGACACGAGAAGTGCTCTTAAGAAGAAACACAGATAACCAAGCACAGTACCCAAAGAAGAAACTCTGGCTGATATTGCACATGCTCTGGAAACGTCTCCTAGAAAATCAGTACGATGCCTTTCTCAGCTAATGGGAGTTACTGAAGTTACAGCCGCATAAAAACACTGCAAAACAAGAACATAAACCAGCTGACCCCACAAAAAGGTTGTGGTGTTGCGAATATATTTTGAATAGGGTGTGAGATGGAGAAATCGACGCTCGCCTAACTTCATTTTTGGGCAATCATTTTTCCACATAAGTGGATGCTTTAGTTCACAAAATAATCGTTAACTGAGTTCTGAGAAGCCTAGCGTAATACGAAGCCGGCTCTGTATGGTCAAAACGTCATGCGCTATTAGCGATGAGAGAGAGCTAGTCCCCATCTTTTCCAGCAGGCAATTAGCACTGAGAGAAATATGGAAAACTTTTTGCGGAAGTTTTTTGGCAAATTAAATGAGAGAGAGCGTGCTTTCGTGACCTTTCAACAGGACTCTTCGACGGCACATACAGTCTGATTACAGGGAATTCTTAGCATATATCACGAGAATTCACTTGACACATATGGCCTCTTCGTTCACCCCAATTTAACTCAGTGCACTTTTTATCTCTGGGGACGGGGGTATAACACTAGCTTGACATGAAACAAGGTAATGTTACCCTTTGAGAGGATTTCGAAATTTGAATGCGCGTATGTCTAAAGGGCAAAGGTATTTGACAATGATTTTGAATACGGTGAAATTAACAGAAAAACTAAATGTACTTTAATCTTGGGAGTTAATGAAAGTGGTAAAATCTTATATGAATGAAAACAATGAACGGTCGCCTGCAAAGTTAGGCACATTAATTTGGAAATATATGTTTAAGAAAATTGAATAGTGATTATTGAAGTAACTTTCATTAATATTCCGTTTCAATAGCACACAGGATACAAACTGACACAGTGCACTCTCCACTGAAATGTTACTGCATTTAGTACAGAACTAAATTTGCACATGAGAGGGCCTCTATCTTATCTGACATGAAAAGAAAAACGAATAAAGATAATTAATATCATAAATACACTGTTTAAACTTCTCTACAAAAAATGGTTCAAATGGCTCTGAGCACTATGGGACTTAACTTCTGTGGTCATCAGTCCCCTAGAACTTAGAACTACTTAAACCTAACTAACCTAAGGACATCACACACATCCATGCCCGAGGCAGGATTCGAACCTGCGACCGTAGCAGTCGCGCGGTTCCGGACAGAGCGCCCTAACCGCGGGGCCACCGCGGCCGGCCTTCTCTACATATTTCAGTTTTCCTTAGCAGCAGTAATAGTTCATTTTTCTTTCAGATAAGGTGAGAATATGATGGGGACCCATAAACTAGTATAGTTTCACTAGTCACGCTCTATGATTACTCCAGTTGAAAAGACTATTGAAACATAGCTGATCATTCACTTCACTTGGAGTAGTTCACAATTTACTTTTCAAGACAATATAAATCAACACTGAGCTTATTTATCTTTACAAAAGCAACAATTCATGATATAAATCAGAACCACACTATTTGAATAACGAGCTTAACTAGTTTTCCTCTTATAACCTGTGAAACAGGTATTTTAGACTATAATATTTACAAAATCTTGCCTTGTGTTCCTATAAAACTATACTTTGTAATAAACTAAGGATACTGTAGCAAAATCATATCTAACTTCACTTTTGTGGTTTTAACTGTAACTTTTTGTTCTCATTTTACTTTTGACAAAAAAATCACTTTTAAACACTTGAATCCAAGAATTGCTCATTTAAATCAGGACACACGGTTTTAGTAGCCCTTAGGTGAAGACCCTGCATAGGTTCGTGAAAACAGAGTATGGTTCTAGGCACAAATTTGTTTTTGTTATTATTATTAAAACGACGCACATATTCACTGGTCCATGCCCATATACATTATTGAATGTATGAAGTTAGTGAAGTAGTGGTGAAGATTGGTGGCAAGTGATATGGCGGCTAACTATACTCACAGCTCTTGATGTTCGAATGCTCTATAAATCTCTTCTTGGCGTCGGATTTTCACCATATTAGAGCCATTCCTTTTTGCCGAGAATACCAGATAACAGCCAGATCGACATCCGATGGAAATACTTCACAAAGCGGCTTCCAGTTGCCTCTCTTGGCACTGTCGAAGTGTACTGTGCAACGGTTAGCCACGTACTGCGTACCGTTCACACTAAGGAGCCGCTCAGTTCGACCACCAAAACCACCTTTTACATCGCGTCATGCCACTTCCGTTGCGGAGGGACTTCCCTACATCCTTTATTTATTACAAACACAAGTGCGCTAAGTATGAACCAGCTTTCAATAAACATTTCTTTTTTATGGACATACAAATATTATAATAATTTAACATTTTAGCAAATTATTTTGCTTTTTTCATATATGCATTACAAAACTTTAATTTTCCTGTCACAAATAAAGGACTTTAAATAACAAAGAATACACACTCCACAAGTGTAGATACACAGTTACATAATATAAACCTACTTCTAATCGCTGTAAGTGTTACAGGGGGAGCATTAAAAGAGAAAGTGTACAAATAAAATCCACACACATCAGATGAACTTAAAACACGTTCGTTAACAAATTACTGCCCTTTCTCAGAGGGAACTGCAGAGTGTAATAAACAATTTCGTAAGCTGGAGTCATAAATGCTTGACCAACGAAGGGAGGCCGTTCCTACCTCATCCTTGCCTCTCGAACGTGAGTAACTCACTTTTCTTTTTTTCAGTGTTTATGTTACGTGTGTTATAAATAACTTACTCGACAAACCGGGCTGTATTCTCTGCGGACCTCCTGTCACCAGCACCCAAGGCACAGCAGCCGGCCTCGCCGGCCGTCCGCACGCCTCGAAAGCGTTAAGGATTGATCACGTTGTATATATGTGAAGTGCTTACATAAATACTGATTTACATATTTCAGGTAACATAGATAATACTTACTAGAGCAAAACATATGTACAAATCAACATGTCGGGAATAATTACGTCTGTCTAGGGCGTTCTGGCGTGTGTAAGAGATTAGCGCTTTAAGTTTCTCATGGTCCAGTTTGATGTCTAAGTATCAGAGATGGATACAAGAGGCTTAAAATTTGAAGGAGAATGATATTTTGTGCACGCCATGTTTGGTTGAGTGTCGGAAACTACAGTGTCATATATCGTCCTAATTGGTGAGTTATAAACAGAGTGGACACGAGTGTACTGCGCAGTCAGAACGCCACTCGTTTCAGTTGGTTGAGGAGTGTCAGTTGCGTTCTACGAGTGTTGGTGGTAAAATGGAACACTACAGTGAGAAGGTGTACGTGGAGATGCATTTTATACATGCTAGGGCTAACGGCAATGCACGAGAGCCTGCACGCTTGTTCCAAGAAGCCTACGTACACTGCTCGAAGGCACGTAGAGAGTCTAATGTTTAAAAGGTGCATCAAAGGCTCCGAGAAGCTGGGAGCTTTTTACACGCTGCGGGAGCGGCTAGTCCTGCATGAATTGCACCTGTGCTTGAAGATGTGACGCTGGAAACAGTCGAATACCGTCCGGCAATTTCAACAAAGAGACTTGCCATCCAAATTCCTGTAATGGTAACAATGCTTCTCGGGCAATGAACCCTTATTAACTGTCGTAGTGAGAGGGACTTTGATCCCAGGCTAATGTTCTGTCTGTGGATGCAAGAATAAGCTGTAAGCAGCTCTACGTTTGACAGCAACATTTTATTTACAGGTGAAGCAGGGTTCACTCATGATGGTGTGTTTAATTATCACCACTCTCACGTTTGAAGTCACTAGGCTCCAACCCGCATGCTTGTATGAGTTCCCACATCAGCGACATTCCTCACTGAACGTGTGGTTATAGGTCCTAGGTGGCTGTCTTATTCGGCCGTACGTGCTACCAAAGCAACTCGGTGGACGGAATTACTTTTGATATCTGAGGCATCATATTGCACAACTCAGAGCAACGCCAGAGGATATAGTACACGGATGATGAACATCGGTACATTTTTCTACTATGGTGGGACTAGATCTGAAGTCCCAATATGGCCAAATATGGGAAAGCCGTGGACGTCCTGTACCGTTGCCTCCAACATCGCTGGATCTGAACCACAATAATTTCTGTGTTTGCAGACACTAAAAAGGTATATTGTACACCAGTCTGGTTAACAATGTTGGAGAATTGGAGCAGAGACCTATAATGCTTGTCAAGCATTTCAAAACGATCTAGGCGTGTTTGAAAAGATTCGAAACTCATTTCAGCTAGCGGGTGCAGGCCTGCATCGGTGATACAAGGACGACACTTTGAAAACCTGCTTTAACTTCGAGGACAGTCATGTGAGTGTTCATTCAAAACATCTGCACTTCTACCAAAGCATCTCCTATAACTTTTCTTAATTATATACGGTACTGTTAAGTTCGCCTAACTGGGATGATGTCTACAGAGAATCAAGTCAATGGTGGGAGGTAAGCGCAAAGCCTCAATCATCTCCAAACAGTTTGTTTGCAGACCTATGTTTACCAAGTCTCTTCTCTGAGTGAAGCACTTTCAGCTGTACCCCCATGAACTATCGACGTTACTAGTGCCTCAGCGATACAGACAACCATACCGTAGGTGCGACCAAAACGGAGTGGCATCTGCCAAGAGTCCAGACAAACATGTGGTTCCTGAAGAGGGACAGCAGCCTTTTTAATAGTTTTAGCGGCAACCGTCTGGTTGATTGACTGATGTTGCCTTTTAACATCAACCAAAAAGGCATCGCTGTTTTGTAATTTTTCCCGAGGGCATGCAGCTCTACAGTATGGTTAAATGATGATGGCGTCCTACTGGGTAAAACATTCCAGAGGTAAAATAGTTCCACATTCGGATCTCTGGGCGGTGACTGCTCAGAAGGGCGTCATCAGGAGAAACAAAAAAAATGTTCCAGTGTGTGTGAATTCTTAAAGGACCAAAGTGCAGAGGTCATCGGCCCCCAGACTTACACAATACTTAAACTAACTTATGCGAAGAACAACACACACACCCATGTCCGACGGAGGACTCGAACCTCCGGCGGGAGGGGCCGCGCAACCCGTGACGTGACGCCTCAAACCACGTGGCCACTACGCGCAGCCACGAGAAACAAAACCGGCGTTCTACGGGTGGGAGTGTGGAATGTTAGATCCCTCAGTCTGGCGAATAGGCCAGAAAATTTAAAAACGGAAATGGGTAGGTTGAAGTTAGATATAACGGGAATTAGTGAAGTTCGGTGACAGGAGAAACACGACGTCTGGTCAGGTGAATACAGGCTCATAAATACAAAATCAAATAGGGGTAATGCAGGAGTATGTTAAATAATGAATAAAAAAGAGGAATGCGAGTAAGCTGCTATGAACAGCATAGGGAACGACGTCTGGTCAGGTGAATACAGGCTCATAAATACAAAATCAAATAGGGGTAATGCAGGAGTATGTTAAATAATGAATAAAAAAGAGGAATGCGAGTAAGCTGCTATGAACAGCATAGGGAACGCATTATTGTAGCCAAGGAAGACACAATGCCAACACTTACTATAGTAATAAAAGTTTATACGCCAACTAGCTCCGCAGATGAAGAGATTGAAGAAAATATTATGAGATAAAATAAATCATTGAGATGGTTAAAGGAGACAAAAATTTAATTGCGATGGGGGACTGAAATTCAATAGTATGAAAAGCAACAGAAGGAAAAATAGTAGCTGAATATGGACCGGGGGGTAAAGGAACGAAAGAACCAGTCGCCTAGTATAATTTACAGGTAGCATAATTTAATCATCGCTAACGCTTGGTTTAGGAATCATGTAAGAAGGTTGTATCCGTGTAAGAGACCTGAAGACATCGAAAGGTTTCAGAATGATTATATAATAGTTAGACAGAGATTTCGGAACCAGATTTTAAATTGCAAGACATTTCCAGGGACAAATGTGGACTCTGACCAAAATTTATTGGTTATGAACAGTAGATTAATACTGAAGAAATTGTGAAAAGGTACAAAATTAAGGAGATGGGACTTGGATATGTTGAAAGAAACAGGTGTTGTTGGAAGTTTCAGAGTGTGCATTAGGCAACGTTTTACAAGAAGAGCGGTAAAGAGTACAGTAGAAGACAATTGGGGTAGCTTTAAGAGATGAAACAGTGAAGACAGTTGAGAATCAAACAGATAAAAAGACAAGGAATAGTAGAAATCCTTGGGCAACACAGTTGATACTGAATTAAACTGATAGAAGGATAAAATATGAAAATGCTATAATTCAAGCAAGCGAAAGGAAATACAAACATCTAAAATGGGATTGACAGGAAGCGCAATACGGCTAAATAGGAATGTGTAGAGGACAAATGAAACAATCTAGAAACATATTTTACTAGGGAAAATTAAAGACGCCTTTGAAATAAAGAGAAGCAGCTGTATCAATAGCAAGAGCTCAGACAGAAAATCCGTCCTAAGCAAAGAAGGGAAACCCAAAACGTAGGAGTATGTAGAGGGTTTATACAAGGGAGATGAACTTGAAGGCAGTGTTATAGAAATGGAAAAGGATGCAGATGAACATGATAGGAGAGACGTGGTACTGCGAGAAGACTTTGACAGAACACGGAAAGACTCCAGTTGAAACAACACCCCGAAAGTAAACGACATCCCAGAATTACTGATAGCCTTGGAAGAGCCAGCCATGATGAAACTTTTGAATCTGGTATGCAAGATGTATGAGATAGGCAAAATATGCTCAGGCTTTAAGAAGAATGTCATAATTTGAATTCCAAAGAAAGCAGTTGCTGACAGGTGTAAAACTTACCATACTATCAGTTTAATAAATTATAGTTGCAAAATACTGACACGAATAATTCTTTGCTGAAGAATGTGAAAAACTGGCAGAAGCCGACCTCGGGGACGTTCACGTTGGATTTCGGTAGAATGTAGGAACACGCGAGGCAATAATGACCCTACGACTTCTCATTGAAAATAGATTAAGGAAAGACAAACCTTCGTTTATAGCAACTTCAGACTTAGACAAAGTTTCGACAAGGTAAACTACAGGGATCGAAAGGCTACCTACAACATATAGAAGAAGCAGATGGCAGTCGTATGAATTGATGCGCATGAAAGGGAAGTAGTGACTGAGAACGGAATGAGACAGGGTTGTGGCCTATCCCTGATGTTATTCAACTTGTACAATGAGAAAGCAATTAAGAAACCAAAGATTGAGAAAGCAATAAAGAAACCAAAGATTGAGAAAGCAATAAAGGAACCAATGTAAAATTTGGTGTAAGAATTAAAGACGAAGACGAAGAAATAAAAAATTGAGGTTTGCCTATAACATTGTTGAGCCGTGCGTAGCTCGTGTTCCTGCCATCATCTATTTTACACCCTGTTTTTAACGTACTTCCACCTCACTACGTTAATTTAAATTACTACTGTCACTGAGTGTGTGGAGCTGTCCGATCGCTACAAGCTTCGTGGTTCACCGACCCCGAAAGTAGAAGTTGAGTAGTGGTTTCCATTACCTAAGCCACGTCCATTCATATTGAGTGGTTGGTTTCGGTAGTTCGCTGTTGGGGAGGTTTTCCTGTGAGCAACACTGAGTGTTTCTATTGCTCTATTGCTGAAATTTAGCCGCCATGCGGTGCAATTAACTATATTAGTTGACTACAATTCGAGTGCACCAGTGGAATTTTCTGCAATGTGGCCGTTAGTGTTTCGGTTACCTGCCCTGGCCACTAATGTAATTTCAGGCAGTGTCCTTTCCTCACCTGTTGTCGCTGTCCAACATGGTGTGTAATTTTGACAGTTAATACATATTTCACTGTGAATAATCACGTTCGTAACCTTTTGTGCTTGAGTTCTCATGTACTGATTGGTGGCAAGCAACTCGTTGTGTCGGTAGGTCCGTGGCTGTCCGCTGGTTGGGTTCCGACGTATCAAGTGTAGTTGGGCTCACCACCTGTCTCACCTAAGTGAACGAGGGCAGACTGACCTCCCTGGAGGCTTCTAAGTGCCGTTTTCTTTATTGTCCTTCTCACTGGTGTTTAATTGTCTGTTTATAATCTATCACAGTCACTGATTTAAAAACTGTTGTTTTTTACTGGACTTCACGTATTTTTGAATTTTGGAAAATCAGTTGTGGGCCTTAAGCCGCTTAAAACCTTATTCTTGAAATTACGCTTTAAGCAAAAACATTGCGGCCTTCTGCCTTAAAGATTATGGTATTATATTTTAAAATTTTCAGATTTAAATGTGGTCATCACCCGCTTGTATTGCACCTTACATATGTTTGTTCTGTCTACTTTTGCCTTGATACTTTCCAGTCTAGAAGTGATACCATATACATTTCAATTATTTTATTTGCTATTTTAACTGCATTTTTATTTTGTTGACTTTTAAGATTACTTGTTTGGAGGCCCTCAGCCGTGAAATAATTGCCTTTTTGAAACTCTTAGTTCTAAAGCTTCGGCTATGTGCCGTTTTGTGTTTAAAGGTGTTATTAAATTACAATTTTGAGTGAACCTGACCGACACCTTATTTGGCTTTTTCCACAATCCTAATCACCTGTTCTGCCCTGTAGGTTTAGCGGGCGTCTCAATTGCAATTCTGTCAGAGACGGCAAAAGACTTGGAAGAACCGTTTAACAGAATACTGTGTGTTGAAAGGGGGATATAAGATGAATATCAACAAAAGCAAAACAAGAATAATGGTGTGTAGTCGAATAAAATCAGGTGATTGGGAGGAAACTAGAATAGGAGACGAGACACATAAAATAGTAGACGAGTTTTACTATTTGGACAGCAAAATAATTGATAATGGTCGTAGTAGACAGCATGTAAAATGTAGACTGGCAATGACAAGAAAAAGTTTTCTGAAGGAGAGAAATCTGTTTACATCAAATAGAGACTTAAGTGTTAGGAAGTTCTTTCTGAAGTTATTTGTTTGGAGTATAGCCATGTACGGAACGAAACATGGACGATAAACACTTTTGTCAAGAAGGGAATAGAAAGTTTTGAAATGTGGTGCTACAGAAGAATGCTGAAAATCGGATGGGTAGATCACATTAATGAGCAGGTACTAAATAGAACTGGGGAGAAGTAATTTATAGCGCAGTCTGACTAGAAGAAGCGATCGGTTGATGGGACACATTCAGAGACATCGAGGTATCACCAACTCAGTACTGGTGGGAAGCGTGGGAGATAAAAATCGTAGAAGAAATCTAAAAGACGAATACAGTAAGCCGATCCGGAAGGATGTAGGCTGCAGTATTTGTTCGGAGATGAAGAGGCTTGCACAGGATAGACTAGTATGGAGAGGTGTATCAAACCAGTCTCCAAACAGAAGACCACAACAACAACTTTCAACGGTATGTGTTTACGCCGTTAATTACGATACAGCCTATATATAATGTAAAATATTGCATATCACCATGAATATCGAATATGTGCGACCTGTTGAGAATTTCAAGATAACAAGTCTAAAGCCGGCCAGGATGACCGAGCGGTTCTAGGCGCTACAGTCTGGAACCGCGCGACCACTACGGTCGCAGGTTCGAATCCTGCCTCGGGCATGGATGTGTGTGATGTCTTTAGGTTAGTTAGGTTTAAGTAGTTCTTAGTTCTAGAAGACTAATGACCTCAGAAGTTAAGTCTAAAATTCATGTCAATAAATTGAGTTGAATTGAACTGAATACATTATCCCATGGCAGTCTACGCTGTTAACTACGACACGGTCTGTATCCTGTGAATATTTTTCAGTGTGTTGTGTTCAGACACTAGGATTCAAGCCTGCTGTCTGTTGGTGCTGAGTTTAAGTACCAAAAACATTAACGTGCGCTGCAGAGCACCGTGACTTCGGAGCAAGCTGTAGCCTTAGCGACGCACGTCGCCTATTCGCCGTCGGGCTGTGCCATAACTTGGACCAGGGGATCCGGGCGGGATGAACTTGCAACCGCTGCAGTCGCAGTCTGCGACCCTTCTTACAACTGGCCATTATCCCAGTCTCTCCCCCCTTAAACAATTGTTGCCGCAACTTAAGCCCGGCTCGGCTTCCTGTAATGCTCAGCTCTAAACTCGCTTGCCTATTGTAATTACAGAAGTTGTGATTAATGAATCAAGAGAGCGCTAATTGCCCCCGCGGCTGCCGTTCCAATAAAATCCAGGTTACAAGGTAGAGACCAAACTTTGTTCCGCGCATTATCTGGTGCCTCTTATCGTAAGCTCAGGAAAATTTTCGTGTCTGCCAATCTAATTTCTTGTGAGAAGTGTGTGCGACCTCGTGTAGGCCGCCCCACTAGTCAGTTCATTGCTGAAGAGCATTAGTGATAGATGATAAGTTCAAGAGGGTCCGCCTTCTTGCAACATCCTTTTTTTCCTTTGCTTTGTTTAATCCACAACCACGCTGCATTAAAGTTAGTATTTTCTTTTTCTCTTTCTGAAAAGTTATTTCGTGCTAAAAAGTAATGCCCCGAAATTTTTATGTGAAAACTCTTAAGGCTTGTTAATTACGAGAAATTAACGTTCTGCTCCTTTGTTCTTCATGCCTATATATTTATTTCTAAACACAAGCCACCCTGGCGACGAACACGTTTCGCCGAACGAGAGACCAGTTGTACCCTCACAGTAGAATGTTTGACATTGTTGACGGAGTCACAATCTCACTACTATAATGAGATTTTCACTCTGCAGCGGAGTGTGCGCTGATGTAAAACTTCCTGGCAGATTAAAACTGTATGCCGGACCGAGACTCGAACTCGGGACCTTTGCCTTTCGCGGGCAAGTGCTCTACCAACTGGGCCACCCAAGCACAACTCACGCCCCCTCCTGACAGCTTTACTTCTGCCAGTACCTCGTATCCTACCTTCCAAACTTTACAGAAGCTCTCCTGCGAGCCTTGCAGAACTAGGAGACGAGGTACTGGCAGAAGTAAAGCTGTGAGGACGGGGCGTGAGTCGTGCTTGGATAGCTCAGTTGGAAGAGCACTTGCCCGCGAAAGGCAAAGGTCCCGAGTTCGAGTCTCGATCCGGCACACAGTTTTAATCTGCCAGGAAATTTCAATCCCACTTCTGTTCGCACAGCTTCGTCACTGTCACAGTTAAGTCCTCGAAGTTGTTTTTTAAGTTTTTGAAACAGATGTAAATCAAATGGGGCCAAGTCCGGACTGTACGGAGGCTGAACGATGACAATCGAATTGTTGCAGATCCCGCTGTGTTCGTGTTTGGTCTGGCATTGTCATACTGAAGGTGAGATGGAATTCAATTCGAAGCTCGTGGTTTTGGTGTTATAAACGCTATTACAGCATAGTGTTTCTCACACATCGACATAGCTGCCTTACATACCGCCATGTTACACGCTGCAATTCGTAGCCCTCCAGCAGTAGTGCGTTGTAAACTGCTTCACCGGAACGGGAAAGTCGACCGAGTAATATGCATGGGATGTAATATTTAGAACACACAAAATGTGCAAAGGCATTACTTTTCAGCACGCCCTAGTCTATACGTACAAATTTTGTGTAGGTTTGGAATAAGATAACATCAAACTTTGCTGTTGTTTCATTTGTATTTTACATTGTTTTTTCATTATTAGTGCGCTGTGGAACTGCTGTATATCCGCAATACTATCTATAAATTTAGTACAGTACCAAACAGTTTTGCGAAACAAAACCTCAAGAATTTTACCGGTGCTCACACGTCAGATTAAACGTAAAGATAATAACATCAAAACAAGCAAATAATAAACAATAGGCCAACTACAGCAATGGTAAGCGCCAGAAAGGGGTATTTGCCGTGTTTTACGAGAATACAGAGTTTGGAGGTTTTATTCTAAACAAAAATCCAATACAAATGTTGTCCTGTAGTCTTTGTGCTGCAGATGACATGCTGATTTCTCTTGTCAGTCACAGGGCGAACAAAAGGAAAAAAAAGTGTTGCACAAATTTGATCTAAATAAGAACAAAATTTCTTGTCAACGTACACCAAATTTGCATGCATGCAATCCAGACAAAAATAAAAGAAAAAGTACCACTGAAGATGCTACAACTGTGTTGAAACATGTTTATGTACTAAGGAAACCAAAAAAGGGCATTCTTGCAAGAAAATAGACCCTCTTTAACTAATTATTGTTGTTACAAGCGCGAGAACAGAGAGTACAATTAATTAGGATAACTAGTGATAGAAGAGTACCTACTCATTTGTTTCAAAGCATATTTTTTAAACGTTTGTCTGCAAGACTACCAGATTTTCGGATGAAAATTTCTTCTCACTCCCTCGCCCATCCCCAGATTGAGAGCTAACTCAAGCTTCTGTGCGATCGCAGTCTTCATTTACCTGACTAATGCGACAGCCAATAACATCCTTACTATATATCAACACACTTTCTTAACGTACATAGGGCTACGAATCCCACAGTAGCATTAATCGTAAGTACTGGTCGATCTACAGTGAGCTGACTGTCTGTAAACCGACGGAATCGAAATGTTGAGCATGTTGCCCTTCCTTAGGCAACCTTCATCACAGCTGATACACCGAAGACACGTCACGTCCACCTTAGTGGAAAATGCTACCTCCGCCTACTACACTATTTTATTTTGTAAGCTAGTAATTCTTGTTGAGGCAGTAAACAAATCATACAGTTTCCACACTACGTGTATAAATGACTAAAAGTAAAAGTATCGTAACATACTGAAGTTTACTTGTCTTGTTATCGGCTTCAGTGTCTAGTGGAGCTGTCGTGCAGTCCACTGTAATACATATCCAGGACTGTTGAATAAGTCGCCTTGGAGTCTGCATTTTTCTATTGAATCGTGATGTTTATTTACGGATCCATGCTATACAGTCTCTTCGTCCACAATATCGCATCTTTATATCAGAAATGGCATTTTGAACAACTTGTTATTACACTACTTTAGTTCACGTCTCACAACAAAAATTCATTGGTACCGCCATAAAACTAACCAAATTATGCCGGCCGGCTACGGGACTCGTGTCAGCAGTAATATAGGAGGCTAGAGTCTCTCCCTCCTTCTATTACAGATCTTACTAATAAGTCTCTAACACCATTTACTGTTTGAGAATACGTATTATATCTGATTTAGTGACTGCTTTTGCACATTGTTTGTTTAGTTAACGCTTTTTAGGACAGGAGGTTAATAGTAAAACTTTGAACATTTGTCATTATTGAGTTTTCGTATTTCCTGTTAAAATGTGATGTCGATATTGCTTCGATTTGCAACATAAACAGTTTGATTTGTAACATAGGTCGTGCCTGATATTGGAATGAGTGTGAAATTTAATAGTGAATACTGTAATCTGTCTTGCACTAGATTTTGCGACGAATTTATAAAAATTAATTTTCAGAGTATTTCTTAGAGCGCTCAAAAATATCAATACATAAATAAAATCTATAAATACGGAAAATTTTGAGAGATATAGCTAGATACGTTCGCAAATGTCCGCTAAAATAATTTACATGGTTTAAAAACGAAAACAATTTCAAATATCGTCGGAATTTGAAAGATATCGCAAATTTCGTTTCTTTATAAAAAGTTTCCATTAGAGCTTGTTTCATTATACACCGTGTCGTAGGACTACAATGTAAACCCTTGCCCGCATCTCGTGGTCGTGCGGTAGCGTTCTCGCTTCCCACGCCCGGGTTCCCGGGTTCGATTCCCGGCGGGGTCAGGGATTTTCTCTGCCTCGTGATGGCTGGGTGTTGTGTGATGTCCCTAGATTAGTTAGGTTTAAGTAGTTCTAAGTTCTAGGGGACTGATGACCGTAGATGTTAAGTCCCATAGTGCTCAGAGCCATTTTTTTTGTAAACCCCAATGCGGACAGTATTTTCTTGCCATACAAAAGGATATCCACCATCGTTTTTACAGCCATCGAAACGTCCAGAAATCTTAGTAACGCTGTAATTGGCTAGAGTGGACATGATTCCGGACATTTATAGCATCATTTTCCAGCAGTTCCTGCTGGAAACAGGTCGCTTGCACGTTTCTTCAGGGGGTTCCTCCAAGTTTCATAACAATTATCTCCATGAACTTTGACATTCATCATAGAGTTGTGATCAGTCAATGTTTTCCATGAGAAGTATCTACCTTTATCTTCAATGAACAAACAACTGTTGTTCTAGAGGCCTGGTAATCGAATAAACTTGGATTTCCTTCTAATTATTGTAGTTCTTCTCACAATGTCTCATACAGTTCGTATCAGTCCACGTAGTCATTCCAGGATTGCACAACGTCATGTACAGCTGCAGACGGAACAGATAATTCATTCAAAAATCTTTTATGTACAAATTTTTGCTATTTGCAGTTCCTTACGGGTAGTCCAATTTGATATCCTGCAAATTCATCGCAGTGAATAGAGTATTAGCCCCAAATATACACTCATATCAGTGGTCCTGGACCCTTATAATTCTCCTTGTGGTCTCGGATGTCTATTATTAGAGGTAACCTGTGAGCAAAACTATGATATTCCTTACAGGATTACTTTACAGTTGACTGAAAGCAGTCACTTCATTCTGCTACTCCACCAAAATCAATTAACATGTTATCAAACAGATACATATAACCCACACAGCACTATATTATATCGCCAGCTGATTTCAGACTAGTGTTCGTTCTCCAAGCAGCGGGTTTTGCCCTACCTTGCTGTAAAAAGTGTCTATGGGACACAACGGGAATACTTTTTTGTTCATTTGGCTTGAGTTATTACATGAGGATGCTCACAAGCTGTACTGCTGCATCAAGAAAGTTGCAACGCCTGAAGATTTTAGCTAAATGCAGAAACACCGTTCTGGATCAACGATTGAGGTGATTTATGAAACTGTAGAATATATGCCCTGCGTCTGCTCTATGTCGAGAACTCTTAAGGTGGAATGGACATACATAATTAGCTGCAGGAAAGACAGTTGCTAGTCCACCTAATCGCAAGAAATGTAATTCATCCACGGAAGAAGCTGGCTATAAATTTTTCAGCCAGTCGATTTTTGAGATGTGCTTGTCATTCTAGCACTGTGAGGTAGAATCAACAGAAGCGCTTTTCGTCCCGTCCTCGATGTCAGGAATATATTTTTAACTGTTTTGGTTTATTGTTTTTTGTTTGTTTTTGTTGTGTATGTAAACTGTAACTTTCGTGTATGACTGTGTTGCAATATGAATATGAACAATGCAAGTGGTGTGCTTACGTAAACGCTATCTGATAAAATGAATTCCCAAATCTAACTGTAACTGTTTAACTGTATTACAATAAACTTTTACCAATAATAACTAGAAAACGTAAGTCTATATGCTAAAGAAACTGTCCCGCAAAATTCTGTACCTTGCAGTGCAGTGAACAGTGCTAAAACAAGTGACGTCAAACTGTCTAGCAGTTCCAACACACGACATCTACATCTACATGGATACTACGCAAATGAACACGTAAGTGCCTGGCAGAGGATTCATCGGACCATCTTCACACTAATCCTCTATTATTCCGTTCTCGAAGAACCCGCGAAATAAACGAGCACCTATATCTTTCCGTGAGAGCTCTGATTTCCCTTAGTTTCTGATGATGATAGTTTCTTTCTATGTAGGTCGGCGTCAACAAAATAGTTTCATATTTGGAGCATGAAGTTGGTGATCGAATTTTTTTCGGAAGATCCTGCCGCAACGAGAAACGCCTTTAATTTAATGATGCCCATGCCAAATCCTGTATCATGTCCGTGATACTCTAGCCCCTATTTCTCGATAACACAAAACATGCTGCCCTTCTTTGATATTTCTCGATGTACTCCGTTAGCCCTTTCTGGTAAATATCCCACACCACGCAGCATTAGTCCAAAAGAGAACAATCAAGCGTGATGTAAGCAACCTCCGTAGCAGGTCTGATTCACCTTCTTAGTGTTCTGCTAATAAAACTCAGTCTGTGGTTCATCTTCCCCACAGAATTTTCTGTGTGTTCTTCCCAATCTGAGTTGTTCGTATTTGTAATTCCTAGGTATTCAGTTGAACTTACAGCCTTTAGATTTGATTGTTTTATGGTGTAACCAAAGTTTGACGGATTCCTTTTAGCACTCATGTGGATGACTTCAAACTTTTCGTTATTTAGGGTCAACTGCCTATTTTCTCACCATACAGATACTTTTTCTAAATCTTTTTCGATCTTCTGATTACCTAAGTAGACGATGAACGACAGCATCATCTGAGTAGAAATTCTGCATAAAATTATATACTTAACGTTGAAAGCATAACTGCCCAAAACGCTCCTTTTAAAATGTCCTGTAAATTTACGTACGAAAAATAAGTAAAGTTATATACATTGGACGAAACGACCCAAAGTGTAACAGTGCACTGTAAGACTAAGAATGTCTGCATAAGAAACGAAATCTGAACTAAACGTTACCTGGACTGCCACTGATAGTAATTTTGAAACTCAGTGTTGACTTAAATGAGCATACTGTGTTCTAACACTGATGTTAATCAGTCCCTAATAAATATTCATGACTTACCTTGTGGCAACGGAAACTCGGTACTGGTGGAAAGTGGTGAGTGTTAAAATGCAACGCAGCAGCAAACCAACTAAGGAAAAAGAGAAAAAAAACTTTCCTAACTACAATAGAAGTAAAAGCAGCTACACGGAACAGACCATGCTGCATGTTTTGGGCACTGGTGTTCAGCTAAGTGCAATGCGGCAACACACAGTTACGAAACAAATTTTCGTGAGCAGATGATGGAAGTAATTAAACTTACTGAATGATGGAGAAGACACTGGCATTCAGAAACTGAATTGTCAAACTCCGATTCTTTAAAAATTACAACAACCTTTACAAAATACATTCTTTGTAAAAAAAAAAAAAAAGTTACTCTCTCATGTAATACCTCACAGAAATGGTAAAGAAATTTAGAACCTGTAACTCCAATCCAGCCTATGTGAGCAAATACCTTTGTTTAGTCATGTCTCGATAATCAGAGTAACTGATCCGAATCAATAGAGAAAAAAATTGTCCTAAATATTTGCCTTTGTAAAATTCATCATTAATCACGCACATAGAAGCAACATAACGACAACATTATCCGAATATCTTTACAGATCTCGAACCAGTCTTTACAAAACCACATTTCCAAAAAGCTGCGTACTCTGCTTTTGCATCTCTATATTCTGCTGGCTATTTCCAGGCCGCTCAGCAGCGTTACCAGTACACGATTCTCTCACTTAGTTCTACCTGAATGCAATACTGGCAACCACAATGCTACTGACATCCAAAGGTCAAATTGACTATACTCTGAAACTCTGTGGCGTAACACATGAATTACTGAAGACTTCCGTTTGGAAACAAGTCCAGCTTACAGGTAATAAGTAAGACGTACCGAATACCACGAGAGCTCACATCAGTTTCATTGAATACTAAAAATAAGCAAGAAACCATAGAAGCTCTCCACACAGCCAGCGGCGACGGACAGGTTGGAGGGATGCTCGTGAGGCAGTGCTTGTTATAATATGACATCCACTTTCTGATGTATTAAGACAGATAAAATCGTAGGCCGAAAAACGAACTACCTGTCATTTAGTTTCAAAGATGGGACTCTCTCCATGTATCTGTTAGTCTACAGTGGAATGACACACAGTACTCCGGCTGTCCGCTTACTATTGGGCTATAAAACGAGAAATAAGGGAATATTTCTCTACAGAATTTCAGACTTCACGACATGGACCACAGTTTCAAACATCAACAGCTTCAGTTTATATTCTGGGCCGTCGGCACCGTACCTTAGCTCCTGCTGGAAATTGGCTAATGAATGCCACTCTTCTCCAAAGCAGATAACTCGTCGGCGGCCGGAGGCGCGTTCTGACGCCAGAAAAGTCGTTCCAGAGGGCGCATCTAAATTCCGAACGGGTCTTCTGGCACAATAAATAGAGAGAAGGGGGGAAAAATTAAAAAGCAGTAAGCGTCCACAGATAATTTTTATCGAGTTAGCTCTGGCCGGCCGGGCGCACAGTGAGGTCAGCGCGGCGGGATCACAATGGGAGCGCCGGCAGTGGCGGCGGCGGCAGCGCTAATGGGATTAGGCCCGTCGCTCGTCCAGTCCGGCCGCGCGTGCGCCACAATGCACTTGTTAGGGGACCGGCGGCGGGGGCGGGGGCGGGGGGCAGGCCGGGGGCAGACAGGTCGCGAGCGAAAAACGCCACGTTCCGGCCTTCCAGCGTCCGGTCATCCTCATCACCCTCCCTCCCGATACCCACATTTCGATCATGGTTTGCACGCCGGCAGTACGTCAGACTGACAACGGAACCGAATGCACTAGTCCAGGTTTTTTTCATGCTTGTAGGATTTTAGGGTCAGTGCCCGCACATAAATTTCTTAACGTGGTACGACGCAGTTCTAAAACCAAAACAAAAAAATCACTAAACAATTTCCCTTAAAAATTAATTTCTGACCGCCGTTAATTACAATACATTTCAAGCTACTATACGTACACTACATGATCAAAATTATCTGGACTCCACCATATACTGTGAACTTCTTTACTAGATATCACAAGAGATGAATCCGCCAATGTAAAAGTCGGGGAGTATTCCGAGTATTGTGTTGTCAGTACCGAAGCAACAGCAGCAAAAAGAGTCGGTGAGGAGAGTTCAGCGACGTCGGGTATGGACTAGTCATTGCAGCAGCAAATCTATAGGGACGTTTCAACCCTAGCAAAGCTGTACCAGTCGACTGTTGGCGACTTGTGAAGTGGAAACGCGAAGGAACAACGACAGATAAACCGACACATGAGTCGTTATAAGAACAGCATGAAATCAGAGGTGAACCAGAGTGCTACATCAGTCCAGCTAGCACAATGATATCGCGTAGGATGTTAAAAAGAAATCAAGCAGCTTCTCAGTTCTCTTGTATGCCCTCGATATTATCAAGTTCTTCGTTGTTAACTTCTGTTTGAATGTTTTCATGGCGGCTGTTTCAATGTGGCTGTACTTATCATGTTTATGCTGCGTTTATTTTATTATGCTCTGTATTTCTTTTTCATTAATTTACTTATCATTATGCTGTGTTTGTTTTATTACGCTCTATATTTCATTGCATATGAAGATAGTAAATGTTCTCGAAAGAACACATGGTTCAAATGACTCTGAGCACTATGGGACTTAACTTCTGAGGTCATCAGTCCCCTAGAACTTAGAACTACTTAAACCTAACTAACCTAAGGACATCATGCACATCCATGCCCGAGGCATGATTCGAACCTGCGTCCGTAGCGGTCATGCGGTTCCAGGCTGTAGAGCTAGAACCGCTCGGCCACACCGGCCGGTTCGAAAGAACAGATACCATTGATGGCCTTGCAGCTTCTCTAGAATAAATGATAATTAATGAATGAATGAATGAAAAAGAAATATAGAGCGTAATTAATTGAAACCCTCAGCTGCCGACAGGTGTTGTTGATACACCTCGATTGGGACAGCTGAAAATGTGTGCCCCGACTGGGACTCGAACCCGGAACTCCTGCTTACATGGAAGACGCTCTATCCATCTGAGCCACTTTTTTATTTTTATTTATTTTTTTATTTATATTGTTCGTTTCCACTATTCTTTGCGTGAGGTATCTCGGCTTATTGACGGCACTCAACGCTCATCTTCTCGAGGGTTGCCTATTATGGTATACCCCAAGCATATAGCTTGGTCTCGTTTCTTTTTTCCTGTTTGTATGTTATCTCCTATGTCAGCAGCTGTCTTCTCTTAGCACTGAGTGCCCAACTGCCGGGAGGAGGAGATTAGTGTTTAACGTCCCTTCGACAACGAGGTCATTAGAGACGGCCAACTGCCGGACGCTAACCGCTGGTTGTGATGTGGAATATATGGACGTGAAAAATAAATAAATAAAAAAAACAAAAAAATAAATAACACACTGCCATCAACGTTATTAACAGTCGGACGCAGTGCATACATTTACTTCGTCGTTCCTTGTTCGCTTTTTCCCCATCGTCTTTGTCGTTCATAGTGTCGTTATTCTCAATGCTGGTATATAGTTCGCGAACTTTTGTCTGTATTTGTCATCCTTCGTCAGCAGTTGTGCTTGTGTGGCTAGATATACTCTGTAGCCCCGGTAAAATGGCGCATCTTCGGCTTGAATTAGGTAATGCAGAGTATGTCCTGTCAGCCTTGTCCATATATTTTTCTTCGAGATGGGATAGTAAGTGCCATAAGGTTGCAACACCGATGTGATGGAGATTGTCTGTCTAACTGTCCGGTAGATAGAGGCAAGGTTCATTCTGCACCATTCCCAGACCAATTTATTTTCTCCGCAGACACATCTGTGATGCAAGTTGTCTATGAGGGCACACTTCCCACATCTGTCAGTTGCCGACAATCGTATTCTGTGTAATTTTTCTTTCGTAGGTATGGTTTCATTAACTACTTTGTACAAGGTTGATCTGATATTTGTTCCGAGCACTTTGTTGTGGATGTTCTTCCAGATCTGAGCCCAATCCCGTAGGGTATATTTCGTTTCCATGCGGTTTACTCTTCCACCAGTATTCATTATACGGTATAGTTGGGCGGTTGTAAGGTCCTGTAGTGGTGCGCTCAGTTTCGCTCGGAGGTAACTAACTTCGAGCAGAAACATCCTGATGTGGTTGGCTTTGTAGTGGGATTCCCCTAGGTTTATCGGTATTGCCATATTAATAGGTGTATACGTCCGTAGGGCCATATGGAGCACGCTGTCTGGGTAGTCTCGACACAGCTGAATAGTTCTCCGTATAAGAAGAGCCTTGCATTTAATTTCAGCATCTATTAGCCCTAGGCCCCCTTCCTCTGGTGGGAGAGTAATAACATTAATTCCCACTTTGAATATTTCGCCCCTCCAAATATACCAACCAATTGCCGCCATTATTTGCTTGAAAATGCTGTTGACCACAGGGATTGTCTGTCCTACATACCATATTTTCGAAAGTATCATTTTTTTGATAAACTGTACCCTTTGTATGAGGTCCTGTTCCCTGCCTTTATTTTGCTGGAGACAACCTCTCGTCATAGCCAGAAGTTCCTGCCAGTTGTCCGTAGTGGTTTTCAGAGGGTAGCGACTCATTCGTATTCCCAACAGCTTGATACTCTCGTGTACTCCATATGGGCAGTTGTCGTCGATTGTAAAACCTCTGCCGATCGGCATTAGTTTAGTCTTTCTATAGTTGAGCTTTGAGCATGAGGCTCGTTCATACTCCCGTACACTATTAGTGACTTCTTGTAGGTCTCGCTCCGAACGTACGATGACACTTACGTCATCCGCGTATGCCACACAATTTACAGTCGTCGAATACAAGGTTAAGCCCTCAAGTGTACGGTTCAGCAAACGGACAAGTGGCTCAATGGCAACGACAAAAAGAGGCATTGACATGGGGCACCCTTGTCGTACAGATCGCTCAACAGTTATGTGCCGGGAGAGTTGCCCATTGATGACGATCCTAGAGCAAGCAGAGGTGTACATATTTTTGACGATCGTAATAAAACCGTCACAAAAATCTAAATGGTTCATAATTTGAAAAAGGTAGCTGTGCGAGATCCTGTCAAAGGCTTTTCATTGATCTAAAGCTAAAATTGCTGCCTCCGGTTGGGTAATAGCACTAAAGGAAATGATCTCCCTATAATCGGCGAGACTTTTGAAGATCGTTCGACCAGGGACGGCTGCTGTCTGGCTGTCAGGTATGATTTTCGGTAAAACATGTTTGATTCTCGCTGCTAGAACGCGGGCCACAATTTTATAATCGGAGTTGAGGAGGGAAATTGGACGAAATTTATTGACATCATCTGGTGGGTATTCCTTGGGGACGAGTGCAATTAGACTATCACTGAATCCTGCTGGTAGTTGCCAACCTGCTTTAATTTCATTACTTATGTTCAGAAAGCAAAGTTCGAGTAAGTAACAGAATTGTTTGTAGAATTCAATGGGTAGTCCATCTTCCGCGGGTGATTTATTACCCTGGACCCTCCTCAAAGCCTCCCGAAGTTCTTCCTCAGTGACATCACTCAGTAATAGTTGTCTGTCCGTCTCGTCGAGGGTCGCTGTAAGGTACTTTTTCATGGCCGTAATTGCCTCGTCATTCGTGGGCTCGGTCATGTACAGCCGTCGGCAATAGTCGGTTATATATCCCTTTATCTCATTCTGGGTTGTAGCGACACTGCCATCTTCTGTTTTTAATCTGTGAATCAATTTCTGTCTTGCTCGGCGTTTCTCTTCCGCAAGATGGAAGGAAGATGGGCTTTCGTCATAGGCGCTGTTACCATCGCGAGAACGTATTTTAATTCCTTCCAGTTGTCTTCGATTCAATAGTGTTAGCTTTGCCTTAATCCTTTTGATCTGTACAAAGTTCTCCTGTGTGACATGAGTAGCAGAATACAGCTCACGGAGACATCGAAAATAAAATTCGGAAAGCTCTTTCTGCTGCCTGCTCCTTTCATAGCTGTAACCTTTCAGGCAATTAATAAGTTTGGGCTTTGCGCAGCGGCACCACCACAGCTTGACCGACGGGAAAGAATGTTGGCGCCGTGAGCAGAGATCCCATACTTCCTGCACCCGTTCTCTTAAACCTTGATCATTGAGTATTGAAACGTTCAGCTTCCAACCTGCTCTGCCACGGTAAGTTCCCTGCCGTACCATTCGGATTGTACAGTGGTATGCCTCGTGGTCGGAGAAGTACAGCGGCCACGTCTCCGTTGCAGAGATTTTGTCCCTCAGGCGTTTTCCTACATAAATTCTGTCTATTCGGCTAACAGTTTGAGCGGTAAAGTACGTAAAACACTGTCGGTCCCCGTTCAGGATTTCCCAGGTGTCTTCTAGGTCCATCAGTCGGACTGATTCGGCAAGTGTCGCACAACCGTTAAAAAATCGGCCATTGGTCTTTAGGCTTTAAACCACAATTAAAATCCCCGCCGACGACCACGTCCTCCTCATTCCTCCGTAAAAGACACAATAAGTCATTAGCGTAAAAATGTGCTCGGGTAGCTCTATTTTGATTCCCCGAGGGAGCATAGATGTTTTTCAATCTAACTCCATTAATAAGGCACGAGATTCCTCTGCCAGACTCTAGTCTTTCCACGTCCGATATAATAACAGAGCTGTGCCTGAGGAGCTATCTGGGATGGTATTTGTCAGTACGTCATACCCAGGAAAGTCAGGTACAAAATGGTGAGCCACCTCCTGCAGCATCGCGATGTCTGCATTACAGCTATACAAATAATCGCGGAGACTGTGTATCTTCTGCTGTGAAATTATTTTGTTTATGTTTACAGTGACTAGTCCTGAAAAGGAGGCATGAAGTTCTCTATGTTAAAAGTCGCTGACCAGTCAGCACAAGCATGATATCGGTGAGGAAATTAATATGTATCCGAATCATCATCTTTTCTCAGGTTCGTTGAAAGCTGTTGTGTCACAATTAATTCCGCTCTCCCGGCTGGCATAGCCTCCTTTGATGGTTCAGATGTAGTCTGTCCTCGATATCATCAGCCCAGCTGCCTGCCTTGGACATGTCCATCTTCTGATCTGAGCCCTTTCCCGTTGGACACTGTTCTTTTCGCCCCTCTCTCAGAAGCTGCTGAGAGACCCGATCCTCGTCTGCTGCAGCGTGATTTCCAACCACAGAGTTCGGCGTGGTCACTGTTATCGCCTGATCGTGGCCACTTGATTGCTTCCCATCTGTCCTCCCAAGAGTTGCGTCAGTTAATTCGCGAGCAATTTGCGCACCTTTCTCGCGCAGCAGTGGAGCTGTTTCCTCAGCATCCTTGTGAGCGATCCGTTACTTTTTGTGTTTTTTAGGAGAAACGTCCGCTCTTGCATTTGCCACAGTCACTGAGGAAGAGCTGCAGACTAGCAATCCGGTGTTGTCGTCACTTCCCATTGATCTAAAATCCGCTCCTTTGTCGGTGCGTAGATCATTCTCGACATCTTGGGTTTTCTCGCCATTCTGGGCGCTAACCAAACACGTAGCCTCCGCATCGTTCACTTTCATCGTCACGTCGGGGGTGGTGTCAGCGTTGTCCTCTGGGGTGGCAGTCTCCATTGGTGTCTGTTCAACTTCGGTGGTGTTGACAGTTGTGTCCATGTGAGTGACCTCCGTCGCTGCCATGGTCGAACGGACTGCCGCCAAATAAGTTAGAGGCATTTATGACATCTTGTTACTAGGAACATTTTCGCCTGGTGGCAACTGCGTCACTCCTCTCTGTACGCATTGTGCGCGAACGTGATCAGTTGCACCACACCCAGAGCAAGTGCGGGGCTGACCATCGTATATAACAATGGCCCTGTATCCACAGATCGTAATATATGATGGAATGTGTTTCTCCAGTTCTATTTTCACCTGCCGAACACCGCTCAAGATAGGAACTTTGAAAGACATCCGCTTTTCCGCAATATTGCTGATAACCGTGCCATAATTTTTCAACACTGCATTTATTTCGTTGGCAGGAACTTCAAAAGGTAGTTCGAAAATTCTGACTGTGCGGACACTAAATCCTGCACGAGATACCTGAACTTCGCCAATATTACCATCGCCGTGAGTAAATTTAAGGCTACCACCGCATGATTGAACAATTTGATCGTATATTTCAGCAGTTTTAAATTTTATGTGCGCAGTACTGCTAACGATCGAAAGATGTACACCAATTATTTCATCAAAAGATCGTTTCAAAACATTCTCAATTCATGCTTCGAGTTCGTAAGCTTTAGGTCGTGCATATTTCGGATCGAAACGTAATTTCAAAGTATCTTTTCGTGCTAGTTCATTCATCGTCAATTCGTGACATTTTTCACACAATAACCCTTAACTGTGTACGCTACAAGAGCGTCAACTACTAGAGCGTCAACTCACCGTAAACAGCGCTCAGCCGGCAGCAGCAGAGACGTAAACACCAGCGCGCGTCCGCTCCCCACGGCCGCCGAGGGCCGACTGTACCACTGAGGACACAGATGAATATCACGACTGCAGGGACTTATCCCTTGCATGCTTTCGAGAAACAGTTACTGTCTCCATATATATAGTTAAAGGCTACCCAGCCATTGACCTTCGTCTGTGCGAATACGTACAGGTTGCCTGAACCCTTACGGGAATCGTCACCGTAGCGTGCGCGAGTAATGAGTGGATGGGCAAACACTGGCTAGGTACATTACGTATGTAGATTGTGGACAGTTGGGAGTGTGGGTCTCACGGGAAGCGTGCAAGCGCAGTCGCGATATTCATCTGTGTCCTCGGTGGCTCGCCGGCACGGTAGCTCAGCGTGTTCGGTCAGAGGGCTAGCTGCCCTCTGTAATAAAAAACTGAGTTAATGGTTCAACAACGAACTAAAACGGGTGTCTTTCGACGTCCGCCGAGAGCAGATACAACGAACAAAATGAGATTTAAAAAAAAAAAAAAAGAAAGAAAAAAAAGATGGATAGAGCGTCTCCAGGTAAGCAGAAAATCCCGAGTTCGAGTCCCAGTCGGGGCACACATTTTGAGCAGTCCTCATCGAAGTATGTCAACAGCACCTATCGGGAGCTGAGGGTTTCAGTTAATTATGCTCTATATTTCTTTTCCATTCATTCTCTTGATAGTAACATGTTTGTTTCACAGTTATTTTGTGGTTCTTCATATGTAAGGATGTGTTCGATTTCTACAATGTGGTTTTCTATGTACTGGTTCATCAACCTACTTTTGGCGCAGTATTTCAATCCTTCTTCCAAGAGTAGTTTTTCTTTTTCGAGGAGTTCTGTATCACGTTTACTAAACGTGGGTGAAATTTTTGTTGATGTTCTTGTGCCTTCTCACTCTAATTGTAAATAAATAGAAAACAGTGAAACCACCAACAAAAATGATAGAAACATAGATTTACATCTGTAACGCGAAACCATAAATGAACGTGACAGTGACACAAACGACACCAAAAAGAAAAATTGCTCTTGGAAAAATGATTGGAACACTAGACCAACAGTAGGTTAAACAAACATTTAATAGGAAATCTATCGTAGCTGTAGAGGATGGAAACATACAGCACATCTCAGTAGTTATCGATCCTAAGACAGTGGCAGTTTCAAATAGAAACAAGAAGGTTCTGCTATTAGGTAGCCCATATGGCAGAGGTGTACGTCAGCAGTTGCAGGAAACGTTGGGGAGTGTGTACTAGGTCACCAGCATTGTGAAGCTTAGTTCAAGGTTGGCTCAGATGACTTAAACGGAAATTTATGTAGGAAGTTTACGAAATATGATCAGGTTGTAATTGTGGGTGGAATAGTCTTGATAGGCACGCGGAGTATGATGAACGTGGCGTCCTGGAAGAGATAGTTATTCAAACATATGGCACAAATACGCACTTCGTACAACTGTTTCAGCGTCATCGTCAAGCTTATCCTCATGCTGGTGTTAATCGTGTTAACATGGGGCTCGAGAAGGCATTGATGGTGGAGGGCATGACTGACATTGCTCTCGTGCCAGCTGAATCTATCAATAAGTCATGTTTTACTGGGAATGACCTGCATCTCAATAGGTGTGGCAAGGGTGTGGGAAGAGGAGGCTGGTACAGCTTATAGGTGGCACTTTAGTGGGTAGTGGTAGCACTCATCGGAAAGTTCCTGTAGTAGTTGGTTTTAGAGCTGCACCTTTTTTTTAGACTGAAATAATCTGATAGGTATCACTGCTTCAAAGAAATCTCTCTAACAAAACGAAACACCTTCGAAGAAAGGCCAGATATCTAACTAGTGAAGGAATTAGCATTTATTATCAAAATATAGGAGGTATTAGACATAAAGTTAGTTAACTGCTTATAGATTTTGACTCTTGACCATATTGGAATATCAGAGCAAAACTTAAATAAAGTGATAATTCAGAGACTTCCTGCACCAATATATAGATTAGTTGGCTGTTTTGCATGGAGTTCTTTGTGAAGTGGGGAAGTGGATACGTATTTAAAAAAACAGTATTCCACTTGAGTCTGTAGATGTATCAAAACATTGCAATGAACAGGTATTTGAACTTTTTTTCAGGGCAGTTGAACTTCGTGAAACTAAACTTTTAAGTATAGCTATTTATAGGTCCACTAGCTCTGACTTCAGAGCATTTCTGGTTGAGCTCCAGCTTATTCTGGGTTCACTTTATAGGAAGTACCAAAAATTAGTTGCACGTCGTGACTTCGATATTAATTCCTAAATTCATATGATCTGGTGCAGGCTGTACTTTTTTCCATCCAGGTTCCAGAGGAACAGTAGCACAAGCATAGATAATATTTTTAGTCATTCTTCGTTACTAGACTGGCATTCTGTTAGTAAAAGCGAGACTGGGCTTGGGTGGTTGACTAGAAGGATAAGGATATCACGAAGAACAAAGTGGGAACTACATCAAAATTTTAAAATTATTCACAATCGAGCTAATGTAGCCCATTAAAAGCAGTACTAAAAGGTGATTAAAATGTTATTAGGAAGACAAAGAGTATGTTGTATGTAAATAAAATAAAGTTGAAACTATATGTCAGTCACGAAGGAAGTGTCTGGTCAACAGCACAAGTTTGAGGCTATAGATTAAGTATGTAGCAAAAATGTTTCTCTTACTGATAAGTCAGACATATGTACAGTATTTAAAAATCATTTTCTGAACGTAGCTGGTGAATTAAATGAAAGTTAGTTTCTACAGGGAATCACATAACTCTTTTGGAAAATGGCTTCCCAAGAATGATATCTGAAATACTCCGCCGGCGTGGGTGCCCGAGTGGTTCTAGGCGCTACAGTCTGGAACCGCGTGACCGGTACGGTCGCAGGTTCGAATCCTGCCTCGGGCATGGATGTGTGTGATGTCATTAGGTTAGTTAGGTTTAAGTAGTTCTAAGTTCAAGGGACTGATGACCTCAGAAGTTAAGTCCCATAGTGCTCAGAGCCATTTTTTTTTAAATACTCCTCTGTGATACTGACAAGGGGAGATTAAGCCAGAAATTAAGTCACTAAAGAGTAAGGACTCCCATGAATATGATGGAGTGTCTAATAAAATACGTAAGTACTTTGCTGCACATGTTAGCCCTGTACTTAGCCATATATGTAATTTTTCCATTAGGAATGGGCAGTTTCCTAAACGATTAAAGTACTGAGTAGTGAAGCCACTTCTAAAAAGGGAGAAAGAGATAATATAGACAATTTTTGACGTAATTCTGTGCCTCTGAATTTGCTAAAGCTATTGAAAAAGCTGTGTATGTAAGTGTAATTCATTTCATTTTATTTCACTTAATATCCTATCTGATGAAAAGTTCAATTTTAGAAATATTTTAGCAAATAAAAATGCTATATTCTCTGTTCTCTGTGAGGTACTTGATGGATCAAACAAAAGATTTCGAATGCTAGGAATCGTTTTTTATTTAACTAAGGAGTCTGAATATGTTGATCATGAAATATTGCTCTAGAAACTGGACCATTGTGGAATATAGGTGGTAGCTCACAATTGGTTCACCTCTTTCTTTAAGAACAGACAGCAATAGGTCATTGCCCACAGTAATGTGAATGGCTATGATGTGGGCACCAAGTGGGACATGGATAAATGTGCGGTGCCCAAAGGTTCAGCGCTGGGGCCGCTCCTCTTTCTTATTTATGTAAATGACGTGGCTTTTAGTATTACGGGTGATTCTAAAACATTTATCTTTGTTGATGAAAAATAGCTTAGTAATAAATAATGCTGTGTGCATCGTTGGCACAATTTCAAATAGTATAGTTCAAGATGTAAGTTCATGGCTTGTAAACAGTAAATTAACTCTAAATCATAATAAGATTCAGTTTTACGGTTTCTAACACACAATTAAACAACATCTGACTTTCTAATTATACAGAATGGGCGTATGAATAGTGAGGCTGAATAGTTCAAATTTGTAGGTGTTGAGAAACCCCATGTTCAGGATCTTGTCCAAAGACTCAATGCTGCCATTGTTACTTTTACAACAGTATCTCAAGTATGGGCCTGTTCATTAGTCCGCGTATTCTAACATTGGCTTCTCAATATATATATTATTTAACGTCATTCTCGTTAACAGCTCAGCATATTCCCAAGAATTTGCATCTTTCACTCAGTTAATACTTTACAAAAATTCAATCTCCATTTGGATTGCATGTCTTGTGCAGAGAGACATGGAGTATTCTGCTGCAGCCATTTGCAATAGGCTACCGCATGAATTCAAAAATCTTAGAAGCAATCCACACGCTTTCAAATCTTAACTGAAGAGTTTCCTCAAGGATCAATCCTTTTATTCCGGCGAGGAATTCCTCGAAAAATTAAGCTAATTCCTGTGTTAGCTTGTTGATTGGGTTTACATAAACTGATAGTTTGTTGTCTTTTTAGGGTTCACAAGCATTTTATTTTTATCTATTATTACTTTCATTTCATGTACTGACACGTTCCATAACCATGCAGATTTGCTCCGCAATTTTGTCCTACGGAACTAGACGAGTATAATTAAAAAGAAAAGAAAGCAAGTACATCCTTATACATGAAGAACAACAAAGGAGTTGTGAAGTGAACAGGGGACTAACAAGAGAATTAGTACAAAAGAAATATAGAGCATAATAAGACAAATAATTGAAACACAATAAGAACAACAACCGAGAAGCAGCCACCATGAAAATGTTGAAACAAATGTTAATAATGCATAACATCTGTAGTGAGGGCAGATAAAGAGAATGTAGCAATACTTATGAAGAAAGAATAAAATATAAAATAGAGGAATACATAAATGGCAATACCATACATAACTGAAATCAAACACATTAACGCAGTTAATGGCAAAAGTAAAAGTAACACCTAAAAACATTGAATGTACAGTCACTGATAAACAGAATTATGACATAATACAGTGGAACTCACAAGCACCAGTAATTCGCAGTCAGCCAAAAAGAACACAAAAACATATTACTTACACCAGTGAGAGCAGTTACAGGTGTTATAAGAATCTCAATACATCTCATGTCTCAACATTTCCAGAAAATACTTACAGAATTATATATATATATATATATATATATATATATATATATATATATATATATATATATATATATATAAACACACAACAGTGATAAACACAGAGACCTAATAGGACACATAGACGTCTCACAGACAGCATCACTTGCTTAATTCAGCCCAAGAACAATAGGAATCATAGTACAAATCACACATCCTACAGTAACCTCACTGCAGGAGCCATAACAGAGATTAGAAGTGTACTCAGACTGATTACTGAATATAACTACTTCTTATTTCAAGATGAATGTTACCTGCTGAGTTACGCATAGAATCCCCCAATATCAGGAACACTAACCAACACATTTATCATTTAAAAAACCGATATTTGAAAAGATAGTCACTGATGAAGGACTTACAATTGTACTATGACAGAGATATGTGGGTGATGTTATTTGCCTGGTAGTCGAGCAAATGAAAAAAGTAAGTAAACTCAATTCCAAAACGTGCTAAGCACATCAGAACATAATGTTTACACTTGAAGAAGAAAAAGATGATCAAAGTAATTTTCGCGACACTGCAACAATAAAATAAAATAACAGACATTCTTGTAACATTTTAAGAAACCCAAAAGCTGCAGACAAAATAATGCATCCCGCATCCAATCAACCCCACACTCGGAAGCTTACGACACTAAGACATGTGTTATATTGAAAAGACGCGGTTACAATGGATAAGACAAAATATGAAACAGAAATGACTACAGTCACACAAAAAGTTAGGAAAAATGGGTATGACCCATACATAGTACACAGACTCAATCAAAAAATCAAAATATGAAACAAACACAACACATCAAATATATCCAGAATGCAGGAAAACTCACAAACTCCACATCCACTGATACACACAACACACATACACAATAACAACACCATACAGCAAATAAGTACATGGTACACTAAGACTTATGCTCATAATTTCACACACAGATTGGCAAACATACCTAAGAAACCAGGATGCCAAACAGCATAGAAAACTGTGCAAACGCTCCAAACAAACTTAAGGCAATCAACAATCAAGAGGGACAAATTTCAGGAATGAGGAATATACAAACTTGATCGTTAAAGTTGTGATGTAGCATACATATTCGTAAGATGCAGGAATTATAAAACACATTAGAAAGAACACATTAGTTGCTGGAAATATGAAACAAACCATTCCACATTTGCTGAGCACTTAAAACGCCACAACCACCACGCCACAAACATGGAACAAGATTTGAAAATAGTAAGAATAAACAGCCACAACAAATGATTTATAGCAATGTAAGAAAAATATGTGATAAACGACCAGACACACATCAGTTCTGACTCTGTCCTAAACTTAATAAAGTAAATGATAAGATTAAAAATTTACATTTGTAATTGCAGCCATATTAAAACAAATACATATTAGAATTATTATATACAATACCAAAACGAATACCAGTTCACACACAACACAGATCAGTGATACCACGAAAACTCATTCAGTGGTTGACAATAACATTCGATAGTTGACAAGAGCATTTAAAACACAACATCACTGTGTATATTCAACTTCTAGTGATCTGAAGAGTGAAACGAAATTTCAAATGACAGTAAGCAGCGAAGAACATATATAACAAATGAACAGGAATACAAGTAGACCACCATCCACGAAATCTGCAAGTAGAGCTTTAAATTACTACTACACACATAAAAAAAAGTTTTGCATCACCTCGGTTCCGAGAGTTCCGGAACTTGTACAGAAAATTGGAATACAGATGAACATAAACATTAATTCCGCCCTTTTTATTGCTAATGAAAACCACACATTGCATGTTGTACCACCACGCAACGAGACATTCAGAGGTGGTGGTCCAGATTGCTGAATACACCGGTACCTCTGATACCCAGTAGCAGGACCTCTTTCATTGATGCATGCATGTATTCGTCGTGGCATACCATCCACAAGTTAATCAAGGCGCTGTTGGCTCAGATTGCCCCACTCCTCAGAGGTGATTCGGCGTAGATCCCTCAGAATGCTTTCCTCCAGACAGGTCTCCGACGATAGTCTGGTTGAAGGCGTATGCGACACTCATCGGTGAAGAGAACGTGATGCAAATCCTGAGTGGTCAATTCGGCATGTTGTTGGGCCCATCTGTACCGCGCTGCGTGCTGTCGTGTTTAAAGAGATGGACCTCGCCATGGGCGTCGTGAGTGAAGATGCGCATCATGCAGCCTATTGCGAACAGTTTGAGTCGTATCACGACGTCCCGTGGCGGCGGGAAAAGCATTATTCAACTTGATGGTGTTGCTGTCAGTGTTCCTCAGAGCCATAATCAATAGGTAGCGGGCATCCACTGCAGTAGTAGCTCTTTGGCTGCCTGAGCGAGACTTATCATCGACAGGTCCTGTCTGTGTGTATCTCCTCCATGTCTGAACAACATCGCTTTGATACCACTCCCAGACGCCTGGACACTTCCCTTGAGAGCCCTTCCTGGCACAAAGCAACAGTGGGGCCGCGAAAGAAACCACGGTATTGCCAGTCTAAGCATGGTTGAACTACAGACAACACGAGCCGTGTACCTGCTTCCTGGTGGAATGACTGGAACTGATCGGCTGTCGGACCCCCTCCGTCTAATAGGCGCTACTCATGCGTGGTTGTTAACGTCTTTGAGCGGGTTTAGTGACAACTCTGAACAGTCAAAGGGACTGTGTCTGATATACAGTATCCACAATCGACGTCTATCTTCAGTAGTTCTGGGAACTTGGGTGATGCAAAACTTTTTTTGATATGTGTACATCACACAAAAACAAAAAGTGCCAAAAATGTTTGCAATTTGTATTTACAACGTCGTAAGTGAAATTAAATAGTATAAACAAAAATATTCGCACATTTCAGGCCTCTGAAGATGTCCTCGAAGCAATAAAGACGAAATGCGTAAGGTACAAAAATTGTGTTTCATTCCGTTGTGAATAGATGGACTCGTCAACATGCCTAATAAATAGGAATTTATCTATCTGCAAGTAGTGAATGTTTTGGGATGTGCGTCGGGCGGTCTATGTCGCTCTGGATAGTTTTTTTCGAAAAGCTGGAATCTTTCTCCAAACCAGTTGCGTGACGATCAAACATGCCATCGACGAATCTGTTATGACATTTATGGCGTCTGCTCTTTTAGTTTCGACCGTTTCTCTAAATCGGATAAGGAAAATGTTGCACTACTTCTGCTCGAAATGACGTGGCTGACCTCCGTCCCCACCTTCTTCTGTCTAAGCTTGTGACACCTCTACAGTGTCCGCCCCTGGTAGCTGAGTGGTCAGCGCGACGGAATGTCATACCTAACGGCCCGGGTTCGATTCCCGGCTGCGTCGGAGATTTTCTCCGCTCAGGGACTGGATGTTGCGTTGCTCTTATCATCATCATTTCATCCCCTCGACACGCAAGTCGCCGAAGTGGTGTCAGCTTGAAAGACTTGCACCAGGCGAACGGACTACCCGCACGGGAGGCCCTAGCCACACGGCATTTACGTTTTACCTCTCCAGTGACAACATTGTTGGCAGACTGTTAAGTCAATCTTTCCTCACTTTCATTTAAACTAGTTAACAACATCTTTGAACCAAAGCTTTTGTTTCTAATAAATGCACCTAGATGATAAATTACAGGACCATTTATATTTCCAGTTCACCATTTTTTCCAAACTCGGAGCTACTATAAATGATTCATTCTTATAAGTACAAACTCCTGTGATCTTAAGGAAGAAGGAGAGCGGGTATACAAGAACAACACAAGAGACGCTGGATGTGCCCCTCAAGACTCACGTCCCTCAGTGCACTCTGCCAGATACCAAAGAACAAGATTCCGTTCCTACAAGGTACTGATTTGGAGGGAACAAAAGGAAAAACTGTGACTCTGCCAGAGAGTGTGTTGGTTTCAAAATAATGCAGAGGATGGTGAGAAAGTTTCAAACTTCAGTCACATTGTTCAGATGTAATTTTGCCAGCTCCACTGCAACAAGTAGGAGAGGGATCAACTAGAATCTTATGTAGACAGTTTAAGGACAGGCTAGGAGCATAAATCATTCATAATGCTTGTAGAACAATAAGGGTTTTTTTTTTTCATTTCGATGCAAGAGAGAATTGATCATATCAAGGCTAAGGATATGCGATCTATCCTTTCTTCTAAAACCAGTAGAAAAACTCGCTAATGTGCACCGTAGAGAAAACTGGTTAACTGAGGTTCCCTTATATTAAACCAAAACGCATATCAACCACGCAAACCATGTTACACATTATTTCACTAACTTGTTGGGGAGCTGGAAAAAGCTCTAAACCTTCAGAAAATTGCTCTCTGCATCATGCTGGATATAGAGAAGCCTTTTAGCAATACGACCTTCAAATCTATGCTTAGAGGTGTAGAACTGCCATCACCATAATTACGCGGGTGGATTAAGGCCCCACTGAGTTGAAGAAAGGTAGAAGTCATCATGATGAATGACGCAATGGTGGTCAACACCACATGAGCATGTCCTCAAAGTTTTATCTCCACTTCTGTGGAACCTAGTAATTAATGAACTCATTGAAGAGTTAAACAGTAGAAAATGATGCTTTTGTCAAGAATACACTGATGATGTAGTCATTGTTATACAATGTTAACTGAACACTGTGCAGAATCGATTCAGAAGACAGGATATAATAGTCAATTCAAAAAAAAGAACGTTAACGAGGAAGCATATCATGTACATGTACTGAAATCTCAAGCTTCTCGATTAAACTCTACCAATATAGGGGGAAGTGAAGAAACTAGGGTAACTTGGATGCGAAACTACCGTGGTCCTCTTACAAAAAGAATGTATTTTCGAAGGCAAATGGTGCTCTTATGAGCACAACAACGGTCTTCGGTAAAAACTTGGATCCAAATCCTTGTAGTATGTACTAGATATACACCACATTAACAGTATATATGATAATTTATTTGGTTACAGTACGGTGGAATAAAACAGTACAGAAGATGACTGGTAAAGAGTCTGGGAAGACGCAAAGAACTGTAAACAGTTAGCCGTTACCGGTCGTATGAGCAGCCCACCCATGGAGGAGGAATGTCATCCGGCTATACAATAACTTGCAACTGCTTCAGTAAACGTTTTCAGTGTAATAATTGTAATTAGGGAGCAGTGGAAGTACAACGCACGATACCATTCAGGAGACACAGTCTGGTTCACTAACGGATCGAAAACAGAGGAAGACAATGGGCCGGCATAATCGCGGTACAGCCTTGACTGGAGACAGCAGTCTCTCTAGGGGTGCTAGCCACGCCACTCCAGGCAGAAATATTTGCTATCAGAGCGTGCACGGAGGAAAATCTGCATAGCTACTACAAGGATGGTGGAACGCACATTCTCTCAGCTCAGTAATCTCTTTCAGCTTTTGCAGTGAGATCAAAGCTGACAGATAGCCAGCAAAGAAGCAACACTCCATTTGTTGGAGCAGAAACTGTCCTGACCATTACTAATGCGATTGTAAAATGAAAAATATGTAGCTAGACCAGTTGCAGAACGCAAGTTTTTGGTTCATTGTAAATTTCAAAAACAAAAACGTGGCAAGCTGATGATACCAAAGTCATGTTTCAATAGAAGTTATGCCGTCCTAGGTTTGAACAAAAGACAGATTAAACTCACGGTAGGACTAATGCCTGGTCATGGGAGCTTTAAGAAACACTTCGCAAACGATGGACATAGAGAAAGAATCCCTTAAGTGTGGAGGTCAAAATGCACAGAATGTTCGGGTCCTTAATTGCTGAAGAAATTGTGTCTAATAAAGAATTAGTATAGGGTCTCATATTACTCTTTTAGGGTACTGACTGGAGTTATTAGAATAACAGAGAGAGAAACCGCACAGTAAGTTCAGCTTCGGAGCTGGTAACAGCAGGCTAAGACTACTGCTGTCTTGTCTCCCTGCGCAAATCAGTTCAAAGAAAATCAAACCTTTTGGGGTCTGTTTGTGTGTGTGTTTCTGTTGACATGTTTCACATTATAGCGTTTATCGTTATAACGTTTACCGTGTTTATGATCCATAGAAAAACTAACTATTAACAAACTAATTTAGAAGTGTGACCATGTTCGATTGACCACTAGCCGTAATATGTGACGCTCACAAAGATTTAGTTTATTCCCATATATTCATGACACGCAAATATATGTAAACATAACAAATAAAATTTAAATACAACAGAATTATTTCACGTAGCTGCGCGAGCAGTCTAATGATGGCTTCACAGACTTATTAGGCCTCACATATGCACAGTAAGCACGGGAAAACCTCTACTGAGGAGGATCTAGTTTTACAGCCAATCACCACAACTTCTGCCTTAGGTATGTTTATTATTTAACTAAACTTGGTAATAATTAGAGGTTTTACGTCACGAAATTTCCCTTACTTTCCCATATGATGGGTTTTAGAAGAGCGGATTATAAATGATATATTTAAAAAAAAAAATTTAATATATACTTCTTCAACTTCTTCGACATACATGTAATATAGCGATGAGAGAAGACACATTTTGGATGTTTCCTGATGTCATAAAAGACATTATTACAATATTCAAGTATTTAATAGTAATACCTGTCCCTGTGTACTCAATTATTGTATTCTGTGTTCAGTCATGTCTGCAAGACGACCGTACGAACGGAATCACTATTATTACCTAAGTTTGGTGGTGAGAATGTTAGCTACGCCGGGGAAAGTCTTGTTTAAAGTAGTGTTTATTGTTATTAATTAGAAGTCAGTTCACATGGTAATCATACAAGGTATTATAGTGTAACGTTCTTTAAAAACATTAGCCTGGCTGTTACGTTGAATATCTGATCTGCGTAATGAGTACTGAACTCGAATTGTCGTATTGCGTGTTATAACTGCAAGTGGCGTGCTTACTCTGTGTTATTGTTAGCAAAACTTTACACCAATCGATTGGGCAATGCAACTCCTAATACCAATAAAGAAATACAGTCACTGCGAAATACATTCAGCCCCTTAGGCACTGACATCTGGCCCTGTTCAAAACTGGTAACTTTGGTCCCTGTGCACGTAACAAATTAATTAAATTGTCTTACCTCTAAAGCAGCAACGGTGGAACGCAATATACTCTGGTCGCTCACATAAATGCTACCTAAGGGCTCAGCACTGTGAAACGCTGGCCATAATACTTGAAATGCACATGAAATTCATTTGGCTGATAAACGACAACATTTAAGAAAATTTAACATCTTTGAAAAATATGTGACCAGAACAGGGAGACGGTACTGATTATGGTGAATTACTAATACTCAAGTAATTCTTCAGGCTTTCCCGACGAGGCGTTGTCATCCTCATTAATCAGGTTTCTGCAGATTATTCGCGTCTCTCCTGGACGATATTTCAACTGCGTGACTCGCAGTCTTCTTCAGGTGTTGTCTGATACTGATTCCAGTGTGGAACGAGTCCGGCATTGATGCCTACGTCGTGATAGGCGTTCCCTCTGCGGTTCGCGCCGAGCTGGCTCTCTACCCGTGGTGTGTGCCGACCAGTATCAACGGATGTAGCGTTTTCTTCCAGCTGCGGCTGTTCCGAACGCTGTACGCGTGCTTTGTGGTTATTATCCGTTGTCAATATAGCAGAATTAAGTTCTGAATTGCGTCCAATCTGTGCTAGACATTTCATCTTCCGATTGTGGTCATCTGAGTCCTTCTGTGAATTAGGACGTTCTGTTACCGTGGTGTTTCGTGTTATGCGTCCCGTCCGAAGTACTTGCCACTCAGGAGCGTCTGCAGTGTTACTTTCAGGCCGATTGTGTTCAAACAGTCGCTTGAGACTCGGAAGAACGTCCTCAGACATTGTGTCTGTTGTCCGAGGTATCATTTGTTACATATAATGGGCTGTTATCTCTAATTCCATTTTTATACTTGTGTAGGGTCTGTACGTTGCCTACGTTGCTCCTTCAGAAGATCGAGTGCTGGGTTCCAAGCCGAGCGCAGCTGGAAACTGGTGCCAGCGTTAATGAGATTCTCCTCGACCTTAATCATAATAGATTCTTTGATGACGCCGTACCAGTATCTCGATGTCTGTGTTAATATTTTGGCATCATTATACTTCATAGAATCATTGAGTTCTAAACTATGCTCAACTCGGTTGCCTGTCTCAGTCTGGTGTGCCTATGGTACTCCTTGCACCTGATGTCAACGGTAGTGGTCGTCTGGCCGATGTATGTCATACCACATTCACATGGTACGTGGTAGACGCAGGTCATCCTTGACTCTTCTTAGCAGGGCCTTAATGTTGGTAGGTGGATGAAACACGCTTTTAATATTATTTTTGAGGAGAATTCTGCTCATTTTGGCAGATATCGGCCGAACATACAGCAAACGTGGAACCTCTGGTGGGGGAAACAGGGCGCAGTGATTTTTTAACATCTCGAAAAGACTATCCATTTTTGTAGAACACAGATTGTAGATGTTCTGTCTCCGTCGACAAACTATCCGGATCTGACAGAACTCGTGCCGGGACAACCAGTGTTCTGAGTACAACGTTTTTTTTGTGCTGAGTGGTGGCAACTGATTGCTTGCAGGTACTAGTCGGTGTGAGTGGGTTTGCGGTAGCATCTCCCTTCCTCTTAACTAGTACATCACTCTCCAGTTCCATGTCGAATTTAATGTAACGGTGGCGCGAGTTTGGGTGGTCTTAGAAAGCATCGAGCTCTTCCCTCCCGTGGGCCATATGACAAAGGTGTCATCCACGTAACACTGCATGGTCCACTTGAGTTGATTGGAGAAAAGTTCGACGGTTGTGGGCCAGTATCTGCCAAAATCAGCAGAATTCTCCTCAAAAATGACATTAAAAGCTTGTTCCATCCACCCACGAAGATTAATGCTGTGCTAGGGAGTGTCAAGGATGACCTGCGTCTACAGCAACCTGGCGTTTGCCACGTACCATGTGAATGTGGTATGGTATACATCGGCCAGACGACCAGAACCGTTGACATCAGCTGCAAAGAGCACCAAAGGCACACCAGACTGAGACAGGCAACCAAGTCAGCGATTGCCGAGCATAGTTTAGAACTCAGTCATTCTATAATGTATAATGATGTCAAGATTTCAACCAAACTTCGAGATACTGGGACAGCGTCATCAAAGAACCTATTGAGATTAGTCGTGAAGAATCTCATTAACCGGGACACCGGTTTCCATCTGAGCTCGGCTAGGAACCCAGCACTCGATCTTCTGAAGACGCACCGTAGGCAACATCCAGACCCCAAGGGAGACAAGTACAAAGATGGAATTCCAAGTAACAGCCCAGTACGTCTAGCAAAGGACATACGTGAAATGATACGTCGGACAACAGACACAATATCTGAGGACGTTCCTCCGAGTCTCGAGCGACTATTTGAACACAATCGGCCTGAAAGTAACACTGCAGCCGCTCCTGGGGGACAAGAACTTCGGACGGAACGCCTAACACGGAACACCACTGTATCGGAACGTCCTAATCCACAGAAGGACTCAAATGATGACAATCGGAAGATGAAACGTCTAGCACAGCTTGGATACCATTCAGAACTTAATTCTGCTATATTGACAACGGATAATAACCACAAAGTACGTTCACAGTGTTCGGAACAGCCGCAGCTGCAAGAAAACGCTACAGCCGTTGCTATTGGTCGACGCACACCACGGACAGAGCGCCAGACACGGCGCGCTGCGCACAGGGTACGCCTAGCACAACGTAGGCATAAATGCCGGACTCGTTCCACACTGGAATCGGTATCACACAGCACCTGAAGAAGACTGCGAGTCACGCAGTTGAAATATCGTGCAGGAGAGACGCGAATAACCGGCAGAAACCCGATTAATCAACATAATAACAATCGGTTTTTTGTGGCATAATTACATTGCAAGTAACATTTGGCTTCTCAAAGACATCTGACAATTGAAGTTACATTACCCACAATTGATTCAGAAACAATGAGAATTAAACAGCATGTATTATCTAACTTCATGTATCCAACATAAATGCAAATCATCAATTTACACATAGCTCTGTTAACAAATCTTAAAAGTATTACAAACATGAAATATCTAACTAGCCTTTTTACCAAAACCATTTGCCTACATTCTGGGGTTACTCACCAATTACAAATTATCATCCAACTCATCTGTACTAACGCGCTGGCAAAAACAGAAATCATAATTATCGAACATATATACCTTATTTGCCTGCAGACTTCTGCTTCCATTTTGAACAATACTGACATACCTACATTAATATACCTCTTGATGGCTTCACACAGCACACCCCAAAAACTGCGTACTTCATCGTCTTTCCTTCACAGACAGCTATCTACAACTGTGCACCCAGCGCTGTCTTACTCAAACACTAGTAGTATCTCTGGGTGTGCGATATAAAGCATACCAAAGACATACATCGTCTATAAAATCATATTCGGGTGCCACATACAAATGTGCCCCAATATACTCCTTTCAATACCACATTATCTTTATTGTGTATCACAGTTCTACATGTAACTAACAAATTTATATAGCTTGTCACGTGAGAATACTCTATCCATTTATAAACGATCTTGTCTCAGCCATTCTTTCATCGTTCGGCTGATATGATACAGAGCTCACTGTTATGGACCATTTCCGATACACCCCTGGCAAATTATTCGTGAGGTTGTACTGTAAGTTCGTCGTGCGGATACAGTTCAGAACCTAATAACCTCACGAAATTTTTAAATGTTACTCGCTTGTCTGCTACATCATTCCAAATAATAAATAAATAAGTGAAAAAGAACTAAAAAATCTCTACAAGTAGTAGAACCTAGTTTTCGTCGCACGGTGTTCGTGATTATCCGACCGTCCAACCTTTGTCAACACACATACAATTTTTCATTTTCATCTCCACTCATCGCTACTGACGCTCAGTTAAATTTCTGCTTCACAGTCCATAAATTTATGGATCTAAACAAAAAATCTTATTTCTCCATATCAGATAACAGTAGAAGTATTTTCAAGATATTTCTCGATATTACAAAGTATCCTCTGAAGTTCTTGGCGTAATAAGCTGTAACTACACATGGTCACTAACTATGGAGCTCCCTAGCTTTTAGCCTACTCGTTTATATTCTGGGTGTTTTTACGTAGTCTTCTTTCAGGATTTATCCTAGAATTTTAGCATAGCTCCAATTTTTTCTTCAATATCTCCCGTAACAGACCGAGTATCGACAAAGAGAGTAGGTATTCCTATTTGTGATACGAAAAGTAGCTGAGTTCTGAATTTGGTTTTGAAACTTGAGCTATCTTTCTATTTATTCATAACTGTGTGTTTATTACCGTCGTAAAATTCGGCTTTATTATCGTCGTAAAATTTTTTACTATAAAACTCATAATGGACGCGTAAGCGCGTAAACTCTGCAGAGCCTCCTTCTTTGTCAGTTGGATGCGCTCCCCCGCCCCACCAGTACTTTCTAGCTCAGCATGGCGTTGCACAGCACCTTACTAAGTCCTTGACACTGAATGGCCGAACACGCACAAAGGCTGCTGACGTTTGGGTTCAATAATAGCGTCAAAAGGCAAATTCGTTTATAAATAATTTGCTTATTTTTTTGTAGACGAACATATCCAACGGCGCCGTCATGCTTGGTCTGTAACCAAATTTTTTGTTGTGCTGCTGAATCGAGAGTTAATGATAAGCTATCTCAAAACTACCGCAAGGTAGAAAATTTAATTCGGTAGCGGAAGGAGCCAGACTCACACACACACACCAAGAAAAAAACGCGTAGGATCTTTTACAAAATTTTATCAAATAACTTTAATTAGAATAGCCAGCTTCAAAAAATTAAAAATAACAACAAAGACCGCGAAGGGAAACGGTCATTTTCCTATAAGTTATGTACCATGTAACCACTGAATTAAATACAATTTATTTGTTGGGTAGTCGAGCGGTTTGAGGCGTCTCGTCACGGTCCGCGCAGCACCCCCGTCGTAGGTTCGAGTCCTCCCTCCAGCATGGGTGTGTGTGTTGTCCTTCGCGTAAGTTAGTTTAAGTTAGATTAATCAGTGTGAAAGCTTAGGGACTGATGACATCAGCAGTTTGGTACCACAAGACCCAACCACAAATTCGAAAAAAAAAAAAATTGTGGATTTCAACTGCTCATATCAGCTTCAAAATAACTGCTGGATCCGCCCTCCCAAAATGCAGTGGGCTGTCTCTTACGGGTTAATTATAATAAATAGGGAACTAAAACAAATCTTAAATCAAGGGGCCTATTGAATAAAATGCTATTCTTAACTATGACTTAAATAATAAGATTTTACCAATGCTTAGACAACGATTAGGCATTAAAAGATTAAAACAACTTTGCCACAATATGATTTCAAAAGTAATTTGCTTGACCTGAATCACTTAAGCCAAGATCTCTCTCTCTCTCTCTCTCTCTCTCTCTCTCTCTCTCTAAGGGCAAGAGGTGACTACTCTTAAGCAAGAGCCGATATATGAAATATATTTACTTTAAAAACAATTCAAGGGAGAAATACTTAGCAAGGCAAAGGACTTGCTCAAATATGCGTCTTTTCTTTTACAAAAAACATTAACATTGGTACACAAAACTTGCGTCGCTCAGCCGAAACCAAAATCGGAGATCAGTCTGGGTATAGAGGGTACTACTCAGCTCACATAATACAGACTTGAACAAAACGCTCTCAAACACCGTGTAACTCTTAAACAAGATTAATCGGTGGCGTGTATCAATACCAAAGCTGACAAATGTTTGCTATCAAAGTATAAAGTTTATTCGTTTGCAATCTCCTCCGCGTGTCATTATTAAAATCCACACGCAATACGGTGGTGACAATTTCCAGTGCACATGAGCCGCACTCGTTGCTCCTGTTGTGCTTTAATGAAAACAGTCAGTCCATTCAAGCACTCACGCATTTGTAATCTCTATCGTGAAATAGCGAGGCTGGCTAGCATAACACCTTCCTATTAATGCTCAGTTTAAGCTCCAAGTATAACTCGAAGGTCTCTTGACGTGTAAATGACCCTGCGAATATCTACTATAAATGTGGCCACCGAATTTCCGTCCAAGGTAACACTGTGCCAACCCAGGCATATGAATTTCATATGCGAGCAGCTCCTCCGATGAGCCGGAGCGAATGCAGCGCCTTACAACCTCATCGCACGACCCAGCCGCTGCATAAGGTGACGCCGGGGCAGGAGTTACCAAGAGTCGCGGCTCTATCTTTCAAAATCGATAGCAGACCTGCTCAAAACAAAATGGTTTCTTTTAGGAAAGTACGAGGGAAATCCCGAAAGTAAGGTCTCCAACTTTCCTTTATGAGTCAGAACCCTGTTTGTATGGCAGTTGGTCACAGTGTTATGAAGAATGCTTCACGTGCTGTGTGTAAACATGCGCACGCCGAGCTGAGGCGCTCAGTCTTGACTTGGCAGCCGTTGAGAATGGAGCTCTCGTCGGATGTTACCGCCAAGTGTAAATTGCTCCCAGTTATTCGGTTTTTGAACGCAAAGGGCACTGCGCCGATTAAAATCCATCACCAATTGACGGAAGTGTATGGTGAGCCGTGCATGGATGTCAAAAATGTTGGTAAGTGGCGTAGAGAGTTTGCAGCTCGTCGGATCGAAATTTACGACGAACAAAGGAGCGGGAGACCATCAATTTCTGAGCAGACGGTGTTGAAGGTTGAGCAAAGCATGCGTGAAGATCGGCGGATCACCCTGGATGATCTCTGCATACTGGTTCCTGAGGTTTCCCGAAGCACCGCTCACAGAATTTTAACGGAAACATTGAACTACCGGAAGGTGTGTGCAAGATGGGTACCACGGACGCTGACTGAGGACCACATGCGGCAACGAGTTAATGCTTCCTGCGCATTTCTTGACCGCCTTGTAGCCGAACAGAACAGCTTTCTGGACTCAATTGTCACGGATGATGCAACCTGGGCATACTGTTTTACTCCTGAAGCCAAGCAACAATCACACAAGTGGTGGTATCCTTCATCGCCAAAGCCGCGGAGCTGGCGGCGAGCTGGTATGACATTGGCATACAAAAACTGCCACAGCGTCTACTAATATACACAGGCAGAAATGGTGATAATGTCGAAAAATAGCTGAGTGTTCAAGCTGTAAACTTATGTAAACCATTGTAGAAATAAACAGGTGTACGTACTTATAAAAAAGTAGGAGACTTTACTTTTGGGATTACCATCGTACTTTCCAGATTATGTGACGATCAGCGTAATTTTGAACCGTAGGTCTTCCGCTGGAATTAGTTTGGATACGAAGATTTCCATACTGTTAGTGGAGTACGTTGAAGTCAACAAAATCATCACAGGTAACTAAGCACTCTGTAATTAAAAGTTATACGGAATAGTAAAATTACTCCATACCTCACATTGACAGTTCTCGTAGCCTTTACAGTAGGAGCTCTGAAACAATACTTTCAGCTAACATTTAGTGCTGTATTCACTTCCATTCATGGCATACTTAATTACTACTATGCATGGACTAGCAACATGGCTTCTGCAATAATCACTCATTCATTCGAAAAGTCTAAAGTGTTTTCACTGTAATTGTTCAACAGATCCAGAAAAGTGTGCGCCATGCTGTTTTACCACGTGACGTCGGTACAGTCGTGCTCAAAAGTATCCGAGCGACCGGAATTGCATTTCGCCTGATTCGCATGCAACCCCCATAACGCAACTGTCTAGCAGGTCCTCTAATCGCTCCTTGGTACAGCCGTTTGACTATTGAAAATGGCTCCAATAAGTCACCACTAGAAAACTCGGCTCTGCATCGCAATAATGCAAGATGTAAAATAATACCACGATACTACAAATATCAGGGAACACCTTATCACAGATAAGACTGTCCTCAAGGCTTGTAAGCTCACATTTATTGCAATAAATGACATACCTGAAATGTTACCACTCTCATTATTGCGTCACATAGGTAATGCACGTAGTAAGTTCGTCGTATTCATGATTTCCTCTTCAAAGTAACATACGGTACTTGTTATTTAACACGAAATGACATTAAAAATTTTTGTTATTCACGAGCAGCTAGTTGAGAATATGTATGAACTTCAAATGACACGACGAACCGTTCGTTCTGCATTTGGATTCAAACCCAGGTCATGCAGACTAAGATTTCGTGACTGACGGAAACTAACAGTTATTCCTGACTAGGCATACAGAGAGTGATATACATCGATTTTCGACAGTATCAGTTAGCAAATATCAACTTTAAATTACATAACGTAAACATTTTTAACGGACGCGAATTCCTACCCAGCATCTATTGTCCTTGTTAACGGACTACGAGAGATGTTAAATATTGCTTCTTCACAAGTAACTTACTTGAAATGCCGTGATGTAAAGCTTTGTGTTGGCGAGGGATTCGAACAAAGAACCTAATCGGATTGTTATCGAAGCACAATCAACTGTGACATATCGGATTTTCTCGGCAGTAGCTAGATGTTTTAACTGAAATGACTAGACGAAACATTAATTTTTTCCTCCCCAGGACTCCAACCCCGAACCTGTCGCTGTTATTTATTAGAGAAAACGAACGTTAAATATGGGTTTGTTACATCAGCAGCGACATGTGAGCATGTTTCAACTAGAAATAATATGACGAAGAGTTCAATGCTGACTGGGAATCGAACCCTACACATACCGTTGTTGACTACACACAAAGAGACGTCAGCTATGGAATTTTTCTCCACCAAGCAGCTCGGAATAACATCCTTGAACTTGAGTGATCTCTCAAATAGTTCTGTGTCTCACTGGGAGTCAAAAATGCCAGATATCGTTAGTGTTAACAACGAATGAAAATGCATTAAAAATCAAAATTATTATCCTTCAGCAGATAGGTGTTCTCATGCTAGAGCTTGATAATACATAATGAAAACTTTAGTGCTGGGCCAGCATTCAACCCATTCACGGGCAATATGTGGAGATGTTGAGGAATCTGCAGTTTTGAACAAACAACAAATTGTAGTCGAGCTGTATTGTCACGAAGGGATCAAATTCCACGTTAAGGACGGTCTGAGTTGCATTCTAAGTTCAGAACCAATTTTATCGACATTCAGAAGCTCTAATAAAAAATGGAATAAGGGTCCTGTGACCCTACATAGCGTTTGTTTCGTCACTATAAATAAATAACTAGTATAAGAAAGGTTACTGGTGACAGAGTTCCCACATTTCGCCACTCCTGACTTTATTGTGGTGCAACCTAACGACTACGTGGTAGAGAAGGAATATCATGTTTAATGTGAATTTCAGACCACAATGCCATTATACCTTCTTCACTTGGCGTAGCCAGAAGAGAGTAGAATCTGTCTCTCCCTATTAAAAATCATGTACAGAAGTTGGAATCGAACCCAGACCATCATTACTGGAACCTATCATTAATCCAACAGACCACCAAATCATCTTATGTATCACTCATTTTTCTTTCATAACACCGTTGCGGCACACTCGATGAGAATTCTGACACACAGGCTCCCTGCAGTGGTTTGCAGCATGTTCAGTACGTTCATTTACTTGGTTGACCGAATCGCCATGAACTAGCTGCCTCGGCCACCCAGTGCATACATTCGACTCTCTTTTGTAATCACCGAAATAAAATGGTGTTACTGCCACCTACACAGAACTGCCAACAGTGTAGGATGCAGAAATTTAAAGAGGAAGTGTTCCTTTCCATTTGAGCTACTCTATTGCGCTATCTGTTTGTTGGAAACGTCATGTAGTGCAAAAGAAAAACAGTAACTGTCTGTCTCTCTGAAGTCTGGATCCGGTCATATGCATTATCTCACAGCACAGTGGAATGTGGAAATTCTGGAGGAACAATTGTTGACTTGTGGATGTGCTGTAGGTAGAGGACAGCTAGTAGCGTCACGGTAAGTGTCACGCACCGTAGATAAGATGTCGCTAGTTCCATTTTGTTCGCTACTACATTTTTTACAACGCAATTCTGCTGTCTCCTGAAGTTACCAATTTAATGGAACTTTGAACATAATTACCTTCACTTCTCAACACAAAATTGCCACATGTGGAATAAGGGCTAACTTCTGCGACATTTTGTTCTTTTCAGGTTTAATAGACGGCCAGGCAGCAGGTGCATCTCGAAGCTTTTGTACTGTGTGTGGGGAGAGCGGATCGTGCCAAAATAGTCAGAAAAGAATTTTCTACATTAGCTGTCGTCTGGTAGTGGCATTTTATTCTTATTCAATCCTTGTTTGACAGCTTTAACTCAGAACAAGTTTTCTACATGCATGTAATCAATAAACTGCATGTGCAATGTCAGACTGTTATGGATCACATCAGAGAATTCGTATATATAGTTGATGATTAATTTCTCTCTCTACTGTTTTAACAACACTAAAAGAAACCTTACGAAAAGTGTGCACTGTATTAAAAGAAATGAAATAAAACTACCCACGATAACCCTACGACGAAAGTCTGTTTTGATAAAACTGAGTATCAGTACACAAGCGTGCCTCTATCGGCACGAATTAGTAAAATACTACTCACTTAGATTTCGATTGTGTCTGTGTTTAATTGGTATGCTGTGTCATACTCAACAGGTATATAAATGTGGCATTTCATAAATAAAGTTATGTATTCCTAGAGACCCAAAATTTGCTTGTCAGCAGCGGAAATAGGCGTTACCTGTTGTGGAGCACTGTAAGTTTTTCACCATTGCACTATGAGCTGAAAGTATTTTCTTGCGATTTCCTTATCGATGTTTGATCTGACTGCTTAGTTAGAGGAGCAACGCGTGTGCATTAAATTTTGCTTGAAACTCAAGAAAACCTTTACAGAGACACACCTAATGATGCTGAAAGACTACGGTGATGAGTGCTTCAGCCGTACTCGGTGTTACGAATGGTTCACACGCTTTAAAAATGGCCAGACGGAAGCTAAAGATGACCCTCGTTCAGGACGCCGTCCGACACCTACTGACGAAACTCAAGTCAAGAACGGTAACAAAATTGTGCTTTGCAACCGAAGACTGACTGTCCGAGACATTGTAAAAGAATGTAACATTTCGGCTGGAACATGTCATGAAATCCTGACACAGCTTCTTGGAATGCGTCATGTTCCAGTCAAGTCTGTCCTACGGCACGTGAGTTAAGACCAGAACGACCTTCGCCTCGCAATCTATGAAGAGCTTTTGGATCGCGAAAATGAGAACTAGATGAACCTTAAGAGAGCCATATGGCCCCTGCGCACTTACTTTTATTTTCATCGGTGAAAGGACGATGATCTACAACGACAGACGAGATAAAAGAACATTTACAGACGGCGCTGAAGCGTGAGTGGCTCGTGTTCCCGCCGTCATTTAATTTACATCCTGTTTTTAACGTATTTCCACCTCATTACGTTAATTTAAATTACTACTGTCACTGAGTTGCTGCTCTGCCTGACGATGAGCGGCGCTAGCAGTGCGTATCGATATGTCCCCTCTCGTAGAATCTTTGCTCGACTGCTAAGACTTCCCGGTCGTTGTCTGTCGTATGCGGGAGTTCGGCTCTTGAGTTCGGGCTGCCAGACAGTTGGAACGCGTCTGTAGCGCTGTCTGGATCTGCCAGTCGGGGAGTTTCAATGCGCCACTAGTGCAGTCGGGTTGGAGCAGCAGTGAGGTCTGCGTCGACATGGCTCGCCCGACCATTGCCGCCACGCATCACTTAAGCCGGACCACGGTCTTCGTGGATCGTCGGTTGGTCGTCCTAACGGACGACGCGTTTTGGCTCGCCGATCGTTCATGAGTCGGCTGTGCGTGTGTGCATCGACTCCCGATTTGTCTTCGTGCGTGCTTAGTTACTGTTGAGTATCGTTCAGGTCTTCGTGCAAGTGCTTGTCAGGTTGTGTGTGTGTAGTTGGCGTTATTTCCACGGACGACTATTTTTGTTGCTTTTAAGATTTCTTGTTTGGAGGCCTTCAGCCGTGAAAGAATTTGAGTTTGGAACTCGTAGTTGTAAAAGTTCGGCTATGTGCCGCTTTGGATAAAGGTGTTATTAAATTACAATTTAGAAGTGAAATTCACTGACACCTTATTTGGCCCTTTCCACAATCCTAATCACCTGTTCTGCCCAGCGTGGTTTAGCGGCCGTTTCAGATGCTTCGAGCGATCCAGCAAGAGACGTACCAAGTCTGCTTCCGGAAGTGGAAACGGCGTTGGGAGCGTTGTAGCAATTGTGAAAAAGAGTAGTCCGAAGAAGACCATGCGCAATAAGTAAAGGGCATGTGTAGAAAAATTTTGTGGACAAAGTTCAAGAATTTTTTGAATAGATGTCGTACAAACCAAGGCTTAGAGGAAGATCGAGTCCACGCTGGACCTCGTGAGTTCCATGTGGCTATGCGAGGATGGATAAAGTCGATCAACTTCGATAAACTCCTAGAAACTCTGCCATGTTCATTTGCCCTTTCTCTTGCATTTACTGATGGTGAATTACAGAAACGATTTTCTGGGGAAATATGTCTGTTATTGATTCCCATCGAAATGTGTTGGACATTTCAGCAGCTCCGTTAACAGCTCATTTGTTGGGGTGGAATGCATAGCTCCTAGGCAAGCACTGACGCAGCTAAACCGTTTCTTTCTAGTTTCTAAATTGATTTCCTTTAGCCCCCGTAAGACATCATGCCACGATAGTCGATGTTACATCATATTAGACCCCTTACAGTAACAGCAGAGTTATTATTCAACCGGCCGGAGTGGCCAAGCGGTTCTAGGCGCTACAGTCTGGAACCGCGCGACCGGTACGGTTGCTGGTTCGAATCCTGCCTCGGGCATGGATGTGTGTGATGTCCTTAGGTTAGTTAGGTTTAAGTAGTTCTAAGTTCTAGGGGACTGATGACCTCATAAGTTAAGTCCCATAGTGCTGAGAGCCATTTGAACCATTTATTATGATTCAAGGGTGAATCTTCTCTATGAGATATGTAGAACGTGTCGTCAATGACACACGTGACCCATGAACGTTGTTGCACGACGACGAGAGCGTTAGTGAAATTACTTGTAAACTTACGTTCTACATGCCCGAGCTAATTATTTTCATCGTTTGTGACTGTGAAGTATACCCAAAAAATCGTAATCATTGGCGAATACATGTATAGTGACAAAGCATTTAAAATGCCTAGCTCCGTCAAGGGTACCTGTATGACGCCCGCGGGTGAACGCCACATAATACTGCTTGCTTTTGTACAATCAATACTTTCTTTATAAGTGAAGAGTTACCCAGAAAATTATTCCATAAAACATTACTGAGTGAATATGAGCAAAATATATCAGGAGGTCAATTCGTTTGTGCCCAAGATTAACAATTATACGAAGTGCAAAAGGAGCTGAACTTTATGTTCTGAAAAGCTCTGTAATGTGCTTCCTCCATTTAAAATGTTCATCAGTAAGTATATCTAAAAATTACAAGGATTCTACCCTATTTACTGACTCCTGCTCGTCTCTTATATCAGTTATTGGCATAAGTCCATTTGATATATGGAAGTGAACATCATGCTCTTTTTCTTCAAAACTTAGGGCAATAAACAATAACTATTTTACAAACATGATTTATAACTTCTTCTGTCGCTTACTTTCTCTATTGGGATTTATTATGCAAATGTACCAATTTTGTTTTTTGTGCGTTAACTGGAAGGCTATTCGCGTATACGAGGGGCAGTCAAATGGAAATCGAACACCAGCCATAGCGAAACTACGGGAACGGTTCCATTCAGAAGTAATCATCACAGACGTTAAGACGTTTAACCCACTGGAAGACAGGATGATCCGTTCCTGTTTCGTAGAATACAGTCAGTTGCTGATGGATCCGCAACAAAACCCACTCTTGTGCTGCCTCGTCCGACTGACCAACGTCGACGCACGTCTTCCTTCAGATCGCCAAAGATGTGAAAATTACACGGTGAAAGATCCAAGTCGTGCGGAGGATGTTGCAGTGTTTCCCAACCAAATCGCTGAAGCGTAACCTTCGTCCGATGGGCAGTGTGGGGACAGAATTTATCATACTAGAGGCTGATTTCATTCGACAACATTATAACAGACGGAGGGCAAAAGGAAAAGTAGACAGTGGAAACATCCGGCATCTCCCATATCAAAGAAATCCAAAGCTGTTCGCACAAGTTGCGATAAGGTCACGAAGACCTTCTTATTTGGACTACAAGAGCCCTCTGCTCGTCGAGTTCATCGCGCATGGAAACACAATTAGTGCCCATCCTTATACAGACACTTTTCCGAAACTGAGATGTCTCATAAAGCCAGAGGGAATTATCTTGTTGAACGACAACGTCCGCACCCACACTGCCAATTGGACGAAAGCCACGTTTCAGTGATTTGGTTTGGAAACACTGCAACATCCTCCGTAGAGCCCGAATCTTTCACCGTGTGATTTTTTAGTCTTTGCCGACCTGCAGAAAAACATACTTGGACGGCAATTTCAGAAGCACGAGGAAGTGCAAAAGTAGGCGCAGCTGTGGATCCGTCAGCAGCCGACCGTGATCTAACAAATGGGAACTGATCGTCTCATCTCCCAGCGGGATAAATGTCTTAACGCGTGTGGTAGTCAGGCAGCAGTAGCCGGCCAAGACAAGCAGCATCAGGGAAGTAATCGATATTGTGAATTTTACGAGTTCCTAAGTAAGAGCGAATTTTATAATATCATCTGTGTGCTTTAATAGTTTAGTTTCCCGAGTTTCCGCGTGTTAATTTAATATCTAATAGCCAAAGTTCTCGCGTTTTTGTTTGCGACGGAAAGTAAAGCGGCTTTGTGACATTTTACAAGTTTCTAATCAGGGGCGAATTATTTCCTTTCAACTGAGTGCTTTGGTAGTTATGTTTTTGACTCTCTGCGTATTAATCTAATTTATTAGACACAGTTCCAGTGTTTTCGTCAGGATCTACAGTAGCACGTGCCGATAGTCCGTTTATCTACGTAGTTTAGTTTTCCACGGTCTTTAGTATGGACAGAGTTTGCTATTGTGGTGTGTGGATGCGAGCCGTGTTGGTGACACTTCGCTCTCAGCTTCGGGCTGTGATGGCTTCGGTTACACAGCTTGAGGCTGCAGTGGGTGGGCACCACTGTTGTGGGCCGGCCGTGGAGATGCAACGGTCGTCCAGCAAGTCCAAATCCTCCGATCGGTCCTCACAGGTGGCCAGCCCAGGTACTCCTCACACTGTGGTCGAGTGGGAGGTCGCCCTAGGGCCTAGCAGGCTGCGAAAGACTTCCCAGGCGGCCACACGTAAGGCCTCCCTGGTTTGTCTGACAAACAGGTTCCAGGTGCTGTCTGTGGCTGACACTGTCGCTGAGCCAGATGCTGTCGCCTGTACTGTTTCAGAAGAAACCTCTCAGCCTGCAAGATCCGGACAGTCACAGAGGGTGGGATTATTGATAGTTGTGAGGCATGGCTGCCAAGAAGGGAAAGAAAACCAATGTGCACTCCTTGTGCATACCGGATGGGGTCATTCCTGATGTGGGATGGGTCCTCCCGGATGCCATGAAGAGCACAAGGTGCAGCCAACTGCAGGTGGGTGCTCACGTCGGTACCAATGATTTGTGTCACTTTGGAGCAGAAGAGACTCTCTCTGCTTTCGAGCGGCTAACAGAAGTGGTAAGGCTGCCAGTCTTGCTTGCAAGATGAAAGCTAAGCTGACCAATTGCAGCATAGTCGACAGGACCTATTGCGGACCTCTGGTACTGATCCAAGTGGAGGATCTGAATCAGTGCCTCAGACGGTTCTCCGACCGTGTAGGCTGCAGATTCGTCCACTTGCGCCAAAGGGTGGTTGGGTTTCGGGTTCTGCTAAATAGATCAGTTGTTCGCTATACGCAGGAGGCGGCTACACGGTAGCAGGGGCTATGTGGCGTGGACTGGATGGTCTTTAAGTTAGAGGGTCTCGGTAAAACACAAGACATTTGTGGTAAGGTCTTATGGGACCAAACTGCTGAGGTCATCGGTCCCTAAGCCTACACATTACTTAATCTAACTTAAATTAACTTACGCTATGAACAACACACACTTCCATGCCCGAGGGAGGACTCGAACCTCCGACGGGGGAGCCACACGGACCGTTAGAAGGCGCCATAGACCGCGCGGCTAAAACACAAAAAGGGCTTCAGTCACAAAGGGTGCAGGCTGAACACAGGAAGAAAGTAGATACAAGAACGATCTGCTTAACACCTGTAAACTGTCGTACTTGTGTTGGGGAAGTACCAGATCTCCAAGCGCTAATAAAAAGCACTGATGCTCAAATCGTTATAGGCATTGAAAGCTGGCTAAAGCCGGATCTAAGCTTAGCCGAAATTTTTCCGAAGAACCCGTGTTCCAAAAAGATAGGCTAAATACGATTTTCGGTGGCGTGTTTGTTGCTGTTAGAAGTAGTTTATTTTGAGGGGAAATTGAAGTAGTTAGTTCCTGTGAGTTAGTATGGGCAGAGGTCATTGCTGGCAACCGTAATAAAATAATAATTGGATGCTTCTACCGACCTCACAAATCAGATGATACAGTTGCTGAAAGGTTCAAAGAAAACTTGAGTTTGATTTCAAACACATTCCCGAATCATACGGTTATAGTTGGTGGAGACTTTAATTCACCTTCGATATGTTGGCAAAAATACATGTTTAATTCCGGAGGTACTAATAATACATCATCCGAAATTGTGCTAAACGCATTCTCAGAAAATTATCTCGAGCAGTTAGTTCATGAGCCCACGCGAATAGTAAACGGTAGTGAAAACACACTTGACCTCTTAGCAACAAATAATCCTGAGTTAATAACGAGCATCAAAACGGATATAGGGATTAGTGGACACACGGTTGTCGTAGCGAGAGTTAATATTGTAACCTCCAAACCCTCCAAAAATAAACGAAAAGTATACCTATTCAAAAAAGCAGATAAAAATTCACTTGAGGCCTTCCTGAGAACAAATCTCCATTACATCCGAATTAATAATATAAGTGTAGACCAGATATGGCTTGAATTCGAAGAAATAGTATCGGCAGCAATTGAGAGATTTATACCAAATAAATTAACAAACGACGGACCTGATCCTGGTTGGTACACAAAACGGGTTACAACACTGTTGCAGAAACAACGAAACAAACAAGCCAAATTTAAACAGACGCAAAATCCCAAGATTGGCAGTCTTTTACAGAAGCTCAAAATTTAGCACGGACTTCAATGCGAGATGCTTATAACAGTTTCCATAACGAAACTTTGTCTCGAAACCTGGCAGAAAATCTGAAGAGATTTAGGCTATATGTGAAGTATGTTATCGGCAAGAAACAATTAATGTCTTCTCTGCGCTATAGCAATGGAGATACTATCGAATACGATGCTGCCAAAGCAGAGTTACTAAACACAGCCTTCCGAAATTCTTTCATAAAAGAAGACGAAGTAAATATTCCAGAATTCGAATCAAGAATAGCTGCCAACATGAGTGACGTAGAAGTAAATTTCTCGGAGTAGTGAAGCAACTTAAATCACTTAATAAAAGCAAGTCTTCTGGTCCAGACTGTATACCAATTATGTTCCTTTCAGAGTATGCTGATACATTAGCTCCGTTCAAAATGGTTCAAATGGCTCTGAGCACTATGGGACTTAACATCTGTGGTCATCAGTCCCCTACAACTTAGAACTACTTAAACCTAACTAACCTAAGGACATCACACACATCCATGCCCGAGGCAGGATTCGAACCTGCGACCGTAGCAGTCGCGCGGTTCCGGACTGAGCGCCTTAACCGCGAGACCCCCGCGGCCGGCATTAGCTCCGTATTTAACGATCATACACAACCGTTCGTCTCGAGTCTCGGTCCGGCACACAGTTTTAATCTGCCAGGAAGTATCATATCAGTGCACACTCCGCTGCAGAGTGAAAATCTCATTCTCGATATCTGAATGGTTCGAAAAATGGCAGTTGACCCTAAATAACGAAAAGTGTTAGGTCATCCACATGAGTGGTAAAAGGAATTCGATAAACTTCGGTTACACTATAAATAAGTCAAATCTAAAGGCCGTAAATTCAACTAAATACCTAGGAATTGCCGGCCGCGGTGGTCATGCGGTTCTAGGCGTTGCAGTCTGGAACCGCGGGACTGCTACGGTCGCAGGTTCGAATCTTGCCTCGGGCATGGATGTGTGTGATGTACTTAGGTTGGTTAGGTTTAAGTAGTTCTAAGTTCTAGGGGACTGATGACCTAAGATGTTAAGTCCCATAGTGCTCAGAGCCATTTGAACCATTTGAACCTAGGAATTACAATTACGAACAACTTAATTTGGGGAAAGCAGACCAAAGACTGCGTTTTATTGGCAGGACACTTTGAACATGTAATAGATCTACTAAGGAGACTGCCTACACTATGCTTGTTCGTTCGCTTTTAGAATACTACTGCGCGGTGTGGGATCCTTACCAGATAGGACTGGCGGAGTACATCGAAAAAGTTCAAATAAGTGCAGCACGTTTTGTATTATCGCGAAATATGGGAGAGAGTGTCACTGAAATGATACAGGATTTGGGCTGGACATCATTAAAAGAAAGGTGTTTTTCGTTGCGATGGAATGTTCTCACGAAATTCCAGTCACCAACATTCTCCTCCGAATGCGAAAATATTTTGTTGACACCGACGTAGATAGGTAGACACGATCTCCACGATAAAATAACGGAAATCGGAGCTCGTACAGAAAGATGTAGGTGTTTGTTCTCTCTGCGCGCTGTACGAGATTGGATTAATAGAGAATTGTACTCTTGGTTCGATGAACCCTCTGCCAGGCACTAACATTTGATTTGCAGAGTATCCATGTAGATGTAGATGTGATTACCTTTGGAATTTCCCACGGTCTCGTTGTGCGGGTGTTCGGTTTTCATTTGACTGCTCCTTACGTAAGAAATATTAGTGGACCCAAAATTGAATCTTATCTACTCCGTTCGTGACTTCTCCATAGACTGTAGTTTTCTACCCTTCCAACATTGTCTGAATTATTCAGCACAACTATTTGCATTCATTTTGTGAAGCGTGATTCACACCAGATGTGCTTTAAACCATCAGTTCCGTTACACTTGAGTTTATCTAAGAGAGTATCATGCTCTCGAGATCAAACGCCTTGGAAAGATCACAAAAATACCAGCAGGAGATGTGTTTAAGGATTATACTATTTGAGCGAATATATATATATAGTAGTATTAACCGAATAACGGCAACTACTGGGGACGACATGCCGTGGGACTAACGGTGTCCTCGGCGCTGACTCTACGATCTCCCGTGATGTTACTTTCTGACAGGCAGTCCGAATCTCTTCGTGGCTCTTACACAGAGGTCTGTTTCTGCTTTATACGTAGGTCAACTGCAGCAGCTAAAATATTGTATTGAAGGCTGTGGTCTTCACACTTTGACAACTCTCGGTTAACATACACTGAGGTGACATTGACGAAAGGCATGATGTATTGATAATCACTTATATAGATGCCGGTAGTATCGCATACACACGGTATAAAAGGGTAAGTCATTTGTACTCTGGTGATTCATCTGAAAAGGTTTCAAACGAGATTACGGCCGCATGGCGTGATTTAACAGCTCTGAATGCGGCATAGTAGTAAGTGCTATATTCAGGGGAGATTTCATTTTGCGAAATCGTTAGGGAATTCTACATTCCAGGGTACACCGTGCCAAGAATATGCCGAGGACACCAAATCTGAGGCATTACCTTTCACCATGGACAACGCAGTGGACGAAGGCCTTCACCAGGGTAGTGCGTTTGCTCAGAGTTGTCAGTACTAATAGACAAGCAACATTGCGTGGAGTAATAGCAGAAATCAATGTGCCACGTACAAAAAACGTATCCTTCAGGACAGTGCGGTGAAATTTGGAGTTAATGGTCTACGGCAGCAGACGACTGACGCGAGCGCCTTTGCTAATTGCACGACGTCGCCTGCAGTCTCTCTCCCTGGCTTGTGTCAATGTCAGGTGGACGCTAGACGACTGGAAAACAGTAGCCTAATGAGTCCCAGTTTCTATTGGAAAGAGCTGATGGTAAGGTTCGAGTGTAGAACAGATCCCAGGTGGCCAAGGACCCAAGATGTCAACAAGGCACTGCGCATGTTGGTGGTGGGTCCATAATGATATGGACTGTGTTAACATGGAACTAACTGGGTGCTTTGGCCCATCCAAACCAGTAAATGACTGAAAATGGTTATGTTCGGCTATTTGGAGACAATTTGCAGCCATTGATGGACTTCATGTTCCCAAACACCGATGGAATCTTTGTGGGTGACAATGGGCCATGTTACTGGGCCACAATTGTTCGTAATTGATTTGACGAATTTTCTGGATATTTCGAGCGAATGATGTGGCCAACAACATTGCCCGACATGAATCCCATCGAACATTTATGGGACATAATCGAGAGGTCAGTTTGTGCACAAAATCCTGCACTCAGCACCCTTTCGCAATTATAGGCTGCTACAGATGCAGCATGTCTCAGTATTTCTGCTGAGGACTTTCAGCACCATGTTGAGTCCAAACCATGTCCAGTTGCTGCACTACGCCAGACTAAAGGGGGTCCGACACAATATTAGGAGGTATCACATGAGTTTTGTCATCTCTTGCATGTTGTCATCATTGTTTCTTGCATATATGTTTCAAGTACCAGGTCCGTAAACCTCAGTATTCTCCAAGCTCGTCCACGGTTGGCACACTAGCGCATATGGAATCAGGAACCTTCAAAATCCTCGCATTCTGATCGCGGTAAGACCACTCATACGTGCTCAGCGATGGGGAACAAGCAGCCGTGCGTAATCGGAAAATCACCTGCAGCCGCCCTGCGCGCTGCAGCGGGACAACGGCGCGGCAGCGCGGACAGCGCTCTCTGCCGTCTCGGGCGCGGCTCCTGGTCGCAGGTCGCGACCGTGGGACGGCTAGCGCGGCTGCAGTTTACGCGCTCGGTCGAAGATGTTAGTTTGATCGCGCATTACGCGTTTAGTGGGCAAATCCCTTGCGGCGGGCCCGCTGATGGGTTTTGAGTGTAATTTGTAGGCGGGCGCACGCGCCGACCGCTAATTCTGCGGCACCGCGACACGGCGCGCGAGGGCGTGCGCGGGCGGGTCGGAGGGAGGGGGTGGCAGGTCGAGGAGGGGGAGGGGTGAGGGTCGGTCAGTGGCGTACCACCGCCGCGCCGCCGGTCGTGTTCCAAATCTAGTCGGAAATCCTTTGATGACTGCTACAGCTAAATGATGCAGAGCGGCTAATGACACTGGCGCGGCTTTCGTTTCGGTGGGCGGCTTTCCGTGCTGTCGCGCCACTGGGAGAGACGGGTGGCACTGCTGGTTGCCGGGGCCGTTCCCGCGAATTTGGTGTCAGCGGTCGGATTTCACTGGCGCCACTAGGATAAAGGACACTATTTTCTCGTGATTATCGGTGTTTGGTGCTGACTGTCTGCTGTGGTTCAGAATACCAAAACTCTGTTTGGTCTGTTTCTCGCTCAAAAGTATGCGGACGCCTGTTAGTAGACATCAATATGAGATGTGTCAAGTATTCACCTTTATGATGGCTTGAACCCTCTTGAGGAGACATTCAATGAGCTGGCTGAATGATTGTGGAGAAATAGCAGCCTGTTTTTCCTCAGTAGCCAAAATCAGAGAAGCTAGTAATGCAGGTCGCTGAGATCTATGTTACTCGCCCGTTTGAGCAAACTGTCCCATAACTTGTGTAAAACTGTAAGTGAGACGCAAATTAAATCTGAATAAATTAGTCACCAGTTACGCGCCCGTTTAAGCAAACTGTCCCATAACTTGTGTAAAACTGTAAGTGAGAAGCAAATTAAATCTGAATAAATTAGTCACCAATGAAGGAGGTGAGTTTGGCGTTCAGTCGATTGTACAGATGACTAATACCGTCCTAGCATACGTTATGCCAAGCCTGGTCGACGAGTTCGCGTAGTTCTGTGAAAGTTGTTGGTTGACGAGTCACACGAGTCAGTTCTCATCCCATCACATACCACACTCGCTCGATTGAGACAAGTCCGGAAATAGTGCTGGCCAGGGAACTTGCTGCAGGTCTTGTAGAGCATATTGAGTTTCACGGGCAGTGTGAGGGCGAGCTTTATCCTGCTGGAACATCGTATCTCCTCCCTCTTTCAAGAACGACAAAAGGACGGGACTAAAGAAATTCTGGACTGACAGAGATCTGGTAAGCGTCGCTTCCAGAAATAACAAAGGTGAACGAGAGTTGCAGGTAGGGTGGGGCCAGTGTGGCTTGGACGAATGCATTCTACGAGACAGCGCTCACCATGTCTACAAGCGACCATCATTTGCTTGTAGGCGGAATCTGCTATCATCGCTGAAGACGATGGCGCCATTCTACCTTCCGAGTGGTCCTCTGATGGCTCGTGGAAGCTGTGACATGAGTGGGAGACTAGCTAGAGGTTTGAGTGTCTGTAATACCATTGCTGTTAACCGCTTCGCAACATTGCATGCTGACACGTCTGGGCTCATATGTCCTCTTATCCATGCTGTGACAGATGTACGATCTGCCGCTACTGCCCTTACAACACGACGATCTTGGTGGGTGTCTGTGCCGTATGGACGTCCAGACGCAAACGACACTGAAACCTCTATCAGTGCATCTACTACCCCCCCCCCCCCCCCCAGCTGCCATATACGGTCATCGGATCAAACTCGACGTCGTCTCTCCAGGTGTACTATTTTTTTCCTAGCAGTCAGCCTAGATTTTGATTTAGTATGATAAATTGCATGGGTAGCCCAACGAGAAGCCCGTGTGGAGGCAGCTTGAACGCTGGAGAGGCCGAGGGACGCTCTGTAGGCCATAAAACTCCAGAGGGTCTGCCCGAACACTGTTGGGACGGCGAGCACTATGTTTCTTTGATAAGTAGTTTCGAATTATACAAGGCAGAATACATATTTGGATGTGCGGGACAACAGAGTTTGTTTTCCACAAGCCATGTCCATGGAGTGCATGATGCCTAGTAACCAGAGACTTGGAAGAACTGTTGCTGTAGAGCGAAAGAGCGGGAAATCAAACTTCGGCAAATAAGGGCTGTTGAGACAATATCTTACAAAGTGAAATAGATACAGAAAGTTGGGACTTCCTTGTAGTGTGTGACATGCTGACATTCGACCGAGAGACAGCAAAGTGAATGTATTAAGAAATGTGGAGACCTCTCCTATTAGTTCACATAAACAATGTTCGCCCCAGTAGCTGAGTGGTCAGCGTGACGGATTGCCGTTCTCTGGGCCCGGGTTCGATTCCCGGCTGGGTCGGAGATTTTCTCCGCTCAGGGACTGGGTGTTGTGTTGTGTTCATCATCATTTCATCCCCATCCGGCGTGCAGGTCGCCCAATGTGGCGCCGAATGTAATAAGACCTGCGATATGGCGGCCGGACCTGCCCCGCGAGGGGCCTCCCGGCCACTGACGCCAAACGCTCATCATCATCATCATCACATAAACAATTGAGGTTTGGGAGTAGAGAGTGTGACTGTACTGCTACAGGTACAACTGAATTGTTTTGACATCCAGACAAGTTCCACATAACAAGCGATCGGTCGTTAGCAGCGGCCTCACCTGTTTGGTAGCTACTTCGCGGATGCTTGGAGGCACAGCGGTAGGGTAGCAGCGTGTGTTCAAGCCAAGATAACGATTTTATCGCGTGTCATGTTACACATCTGACGTCAGGTTGAACGACTCATATTCAAGCCCACCACCCAGTCCCCCTTCAATGTGGAACCTCTGTGAATTGATCAAGGTCATCCAGCGGAATCACCTGGGCCGTTGACCGACTTATAATCAAGGTCATGCCGTAATTAAATACACGTTATGTTACATAAAACTGATGGAACCCCCTTCTCCCCCTCCCCTCCTCTTCCCTCTGGACCAATGAGGACCATGCACCCCCTTCTCATCCATCTCATCATCTTTCATAACTAGCTCAACTGTGTGTGTGTGTGTGCCTCTTTGTTCGTCATCTGAGCATCATTGGGGAGAGGAGCAGCTTTATTATAGCCAATAGCAATAATTTCCTATATGTAGCTCAATTACTGCATGAGCCTAGCCAATTGTACTCTGAAGTGAAAAGCTCTGGAAATAATAACAATGATATAAAAAGTAACTTACAGTTTATTATGAACTACGTAGTTTTTGCTCAATACTTTTCGACAGTCATTTGTTTCTTAAAATCTTTTATTCAAAATACCGTTTGTTTCTTCGAGATATACACAGGGTATTTTTATTTACAATAATTTTTTTTACAAACGATTTTGCCTTACAGAGTTATTTGTTACACACACACAGCATACTTTTTACAAAATAGTTTTTTCTTATATGCAATAAAATTAAATTTTTTGATGTATTTATACATATACACTTCTCACAAAGTATTTTTTCTCATGACCTACGTCTACTAAACGGTTCAAATGGCTCTGAGCACTATGGGACTCAACTGCTGAGGTCATTAGTCCCCTAGAACTTAGAACTAGTTGAACCTAACTAACATAAGGACATCACAAACATCCATGCCCGAGACAGGATTCGAACCTGCGACCGTAGCGGTCTTGCGGCTCCAGACTGCAGCGCCTTTAACCGCACGGCCACTTCGGCCAGCCTACGTCTACTAGCTGCAAGAACTTACACACTGTGTTTCCAATGTTTTCTATATACATTTTTCTAAACCATTTAGATCTGGTTTCTGATTGATTTCATTTAATATTTAGGTTTTCCTTCGATGTATACATCTACATTTAATCATTTATTTATATATATAATATATATAGTTCTTTCAATCTGTTCAATAGTTATCCAATCAGCTCTATTCTATATACTTCGGAAATGGGGACTAGCAGCAGCAGGTGACAAGAGGACCATATACGCATACGCACACATAAAATACATACAATATATTTTATCCACAAGCACACTGTAGAGTCTTGTACTGCACAAAAGCAAAGTAGAGGATATTGTTATGGGTAGCCAGTACCTCTTCCTGCAACACAAATGCACACATGGATTAATACAGTTGTTTATTTACATGAACATTTGCTTAAATGGACTAGAGTCCATGGTCTGTGGTACAACCTCATCAGTAACATTCCTTTTGCAGAAATTATCGGTAAGTGTTGCTTGAGGCTTTCCCGACGGACTTGTTGTATATATGGTTCTTGGGCAAGACGTCAGATGTCATAGTGAAAACTCCACAATATTTCATCAGTGCAACTGGCCGACATTTTCAGGTGCGACGAACACACTGCTAAGGCAGTTTTTTTTTCTTTATTGTGATTTCATTCCCCTGCCCCATATGCGCAGGGGAGGGCTGTCAGCGGCACAATCCGCCGCTCTTCAGCCGAGTGACATGACAACTAAAACAAGAATAAAACGATACACACATAAGGAGATAAAAAAGTGGAACATAAGACAGAGTAAGGGGAGAAAATGGAGGTAAAAATACACTGACATGGAGACGTTCATGGGGGACAGTTAAAAAAGTCACCAGAAAGTTAAAAAACACAGTTGGCGATTCTTAAAACACAGAGAAGACACCGAATGCTCATGCACAGGCTAAAAGTTGGCCACAGTATTAAAACACTCCGAAACAACACACTTAAAACCCACTTGGAGCACACGCGAAGAAGAATAAAACTACTAGGTGCGATCTGCCGAGGGAAATGTCAGAGAGGATGGAAAAGGAGGGGAGAGCATGGGGCAGCTGGGGATTCGGCGGGATGAAGAGAGGAGGGGCAACCGTGGGTTCACGAAGAGGCAGAAGACATGTGGGGCGGGAGAGGAAAAGGGAAGACAGGGCAGGAGGGAGCGCAGAGACACTGAAAGGAGGCACAAGAGATGGAGGGGGAGTAGGAGTGCTAAGGCAGGACCAGAGCCCCGTATTTATGCCAGTCTTAGGCAGGAAGTGCGCATGCGTGGAGGCGCCAAATTCGATGGCCATTAGCGACGATTTCAACCGGTAGCTGGAAGGACAGCAACGCCACCTACAGGGTGAAGAACCAAAGCCTTCAGCGCACGTGCGGAGGCTGCTGCCGCTGCTCTGCGCTGTCATGGGCCGCCCCAGCGAACTCTGTCGGAAGCTGCAAGCAAAAATGCGCATCCGCGTAGGCACGTGACTATCCTCCCGCTGTCAACAGGATATTTATGTTGCTGGCGAATCGTCATTCGTCGTCGTAACCGTCGTTATCGGTAATCTTGCTGTTACAAACTTTAATCTCACTGCTAGTCCCTCTAATCTGGTTGCTATATACTGCCGTAACCTGCGATGAACTACACCCACTCTATGAGCGAATGACAGACGCCAAACTGGAATGTGGTCCTCGCTCAGTGGCGGCGGCCTAAATAATTGCTGTTGAGAGGGCATTGGCGGTGCGTTGCTTGTCACTGTGTCTCTGGCCTCTCTCATGATTGGAGCTCTTGATCCAGCTCCTACTAATAGATCTTCTCTTCGTCTTTGCCGACTGGTGTGCTGGCGACAGCCTACGCCAGCACACACAAGTAGTGTGCAGGCAATATATTCTTCCATGTAGTGTGAAATAAGCTGCTCTTACTCTCTCTCTCACACACAAAAACTATGACAAACAGCTCTTCACATTATTCCACACATACACACCAGCTATTTACACACACCCTTACTCTGTCACTCCAGTGAATAGTGTGAACCCCCATAGAAAAAAACTGTTTGTCGTTATCACAGGAAGGCCCTATTTTCTCGCAAAACGAAGGTTACCTGGTGCACGATCTGTGGAGCTGGGCAAGTGCCCTCGAGTAGGTCACTTCTGTAGTCTTTGATTGTGAGAGCGTTTGAGGCTGCGTGATGCACACCCTTAGCACGCCATTGGGTGGCCCCTGCATCTATGGGTAGGTATATATCTTGGATATGAACCCCACAAACTCCACAATCTGTGAACCATTCACCTCATCTTTCATTGGGGTGATAACTTTTTTGTTGTGAGATGTTATTCCAAAAGGATGATTGGCTGCATAATCGCAAGTGTCAAATTCATCTTCATTCAACCTAATTACTTCATATGGACCGCAGCCTTTCAGCCAGTAGATGGAACTGTCTGTATCCATATAAAGTAACTGGGCATAGAAGACTTTTGGCTTATCAAAGTCATCGTGAAAGTGATACATGTTGAGTTTGAAGAGGCTGAGAATACACATACCGATATAGACAGGTTTCATGAACTGCACTGAAACCTTACTCATCTCCACAGCTACTAGTCGTTCATTCAAATTTCATTTGAAATTTGGCCCAGCAGCGTAATCTCTTTCGGCGTATCTCCTATCCCACTGGTAAAGTAAATGAACCTCGTGGTATTCTCTAACATTCTCCATAATTTACATAAAATTTAATTATTTATGAATTTGTAAAAGTCTTTTTCGAAATCATATGTCACGAGAGCACTCTTATGGCTCAGACCTGAGTTTCTCCTGTCGTATACAACTTTCAAATAACTTCCGGAAATTCAGCCAGTCAACACTGTCAGCGACCGCCGATATTTCGGCGGGAGAACACCCCTCCTTGAAAATGGCTGGGTGTTATCCCTCCGAAATGTCGGCGGTCGCTAACTGTGTTACATGACTGAATTCTCGGAAGTTATTTGAAACTCTTCTGGCTTTTCAAATCAATGTATTCCTTCAACCAGTGACGCTACTTAAAGGAGATTCTGTGAGTGCTACTAAAAAATTTCATTCCCAACTGGAGACGCTGCTAGACTTTCTGTAACGGATAAAGTAGCGATGTTTGTCCCACCGGTGTTGTCAGCGGCATCAGGATGTAACCGTTTTGCAGAACACCCTTACATAGAGGCAAATCACTGTGCTCGTCGTGTAGATGGGTGAGGACAGTCCCCCTCTCCCTCCAGAAAATATCCCTCACCGGCATCCGAAACCATATATATAATCATTTTCTTGTGTCCTCCAGGAATCCCGCATTTGAAGAAGATCAGTATGTCAATATTGGTCAAAATTTGATGCTGACAAGCGTTCTTCTTAGCATTGCATCCCGCGAAAGCCCAGGGACAATGTGATAGAAAGCAGGATTCAGAAAGTACGTGCCTTAGCATACACAACAGAACTTCTAAATATGCCCATGAGCAGGTAAACATCAGTGTTCATGTATAGTCTGACATATTCTGGTACATAAGTGATTCAAAACTCTTGCGGAACTTCCACTTCACGTTCATACTCCACGTTTGTTATGGTAGTGCCTCTCAATTTACTGGAGGATCTGGTTACTATCGGGCAATGTGGTTTCATTGAGTCTTCCCATCGAATCCAGATATTTGTATGGAAAGATCCCCTTCTTCGTCAAAAGCTGAAACTTCATACTATCGTGATATGTGGCTCTGGTAATATGCATATCCTTGGGATGCGGCCGCGCGGCCGCGCGGTTCCAGACTGAAGCGCCTAGAACCCCTCGGCCCCTCCGGCTGGCAACGTTTTCTAGTTTTCTCCTTTTTTAAAGAAATAATGATATCATTTATTGATTATCCAACCCAAAAGTACTTGTACACCTTCTGATGCACAAATACATTCATTTACGCGTCCACACGTATTCCACATTCTGCGAAAAGCTATGCAATTAAGAACTTCAAACTTCCTTATTGGTGAGCTTTTCAAGAAGTGTCATGTAACCACACAACCTTAGCATGACCTTTGACGTAAAAAATGTTATCTCTATGATTGTAGATTCGAAGCTTCATCACCATTTCTTCACGCAGTACACTGTTGCTATCCCACCATCTCCCACGATGAGTGAAGGGTAACCAAGCAGCTGTCCATTGTATCTTGAAACCCTACACCTTTCTAAACTGTCTTGGTGAAACGATGATTGTTGAGAACGTTTTCAGTATTCGTCCACAGTATTCCAATTCAAAGAATACAACATCCTTGAACATAAATTCCCCACATATGTCATGGAAGCCCCATCCATCCGCAACAATGCTCATACAATAAGGAGCCATTGCGCAGTGTCTTTGTTGCTAAGCAATACCACAATATTTATACTATTGGCTGCAAAATTCCTCTGAGAGTTGAGTAATTAATAATACGAATATGCATCAATAATGCGTAAGTCATTGTTTTTGAGGGGAAATTGTTTGATGAGTCAATGACATAGCAGAGAAACCGGTGAAATTTAAAAATTTCCTCTCCCTCACTTCCTTCCAGTACTAAATCGTGACCCCTTGATGTCTCATCACATGACTGATTAGGAACTGGAAAGAAAAGAAATTTGTGGCACAATCTGACTAGAGGAAGGGAACAGATGGCAGGACGGAAATATGTGGTGCAACTGAAGATTGTTAAAGGCTAGACGGGGAATGGTGTGGGGCGTGTGCAGTTGGATTGGTATAGGACCCCTGCTACATCTAGATACTTCTCTGACAGGTAACACATACGCATCCTGTCTGATCACCTTCATCCATTCAAGTCCATTGTGCCTTCCGATGTACTTGGGCAATTCCAGCAGGACAATGCGACATCCCACACGTCCAGGATTGCTACAGAGTGGCTCCAGGAAGAATCTTCTGAGTGTAAACACTTCCGCTGGCCACCAAACTCCCCAGACATGAATATTATTGAGCATATCTGGGATGCGTTGCAACGTGCTCTTCTCCACCTCCTCTTATTCTTACGGATTTCTGGAGGGTCTTGCAGAATTCATGATGTCCCTTCCCTCCGCCACTACTTCAGACATTAGTCGAGTCTACGCCTCAGCGTGTTGCTGCACTTTTGCATGCCCGCGGGGCCCTGCACGACATTCGACAGGTGTACAAGTTTCTTTGACTCTTGAGTGTAATTACTTTTTATTAAAAACACATTTACATGGACATTGTTGCGGCAGTAGTTGGTGCACCATATTTTTCGGAAGATTTGACCTATTTCAGCAAGTATTTTTTTTTCCATTTTACGAATTTATAAGGTTCCATGCAAGTAAGCTTGTAAGCTTGCACTGTAAGATTGATTCCACAGTCCTTGGCAGCACTTTCCATTCTTCGGCATTTTCGAAAGATATAACAAGATAAGTTTATAAAATGGTAAACAGTCGACAGTAAAGTTTAGTCGTCGGAATACACGTCATAGACACTTCAAGGCAAATATACCCGTTGTAGACGCTTCAAACGCTACTAACTTGCATCCATTGTTCGTATTACGTTTAGAAAAAATCGCCTTATCCGTTTGCTATTCCGATGGGAACCGGTCCGATTCTTCCGCTTGGCGCTGCTTAAATAATTGCAGAAATGCATCTTACACACTGTGTGTAATATTTATGCACAACCGGTTTCTATCACTGATCATCTTCACTGTGAAAAATGTCTATTGTGAGTTCATGTGTCATAGATGCCGTTTTACCAGAAAGGTATAAGCCATAGCTGACATGCAGACTTCAGACAAAGATACTTAACGCCATAATACCAACTTCAGCAACCAGAGAAAATTCAAAACATGAGAACATGTAACAGTTGTAAGTGCACAGCACCACTGCTCACTCACAACAACACGCCTGAGCAATGGCGCTGTGCACTTACAACTGTTACATGTTCTCATGTCAGAGACATTAGTTTTTCTTTGTCATAGGAGCAGTCAGTGCGTGTTAGACAGTCTGGCAATCTACTTGGTTTGAAGAGAATGGAAACTGGCCTGGCGTGTAGTGGAGCCATCATTATTTAAATAGGATTTTGTACTAATATGTTTTGAGGAAAGAAAAAATGGATTACATTAATGGACGAATGTCTAAAGCCAACTTTTAAGTAATCCAGTTTTTTATATTTTTGTAATGTATAGCTTCTTATTGTTAGAACATGGCTTTTGGTTGAAGTTTGCTGTAGAATTCTTATTATGCAACATATGGTTTTGTATTGTAGTTGAAAAAGTGCCAAAGAAGGTAATTGTACACAGGAAAGCTATTAAGAAATATTTTGCTAACTTGTCTAGCTATGAGAAAGGTGTATTGATATCATGGCTTAATGAAGAAAAGTTAAACTTGGCATATTTGTTCTCTTTGATCAGTCGTTGAGATTACTTCCCCATTTTCATTTTTACTTTCATGACTCTTACACTCGCATTTCACATAACGAGTCATGTACTGAGAGGCATTTGGTGAAAATTGGTAAGATCCCCTCTTGCACTGCCCATTGCAAGTACGGCACATGAAATTTGATTTTTGACTGTCTCATCATTATCGTAACAGTGAAAGGTTGCAGAGCAGACGAACGTTCCTTGCGCGTTGGTATGCCAACAAATTTAATTACCATCAAAGGTCAAGTCCGTTTATGAGATAGTTAGATGGGTTAAATTTTATATTGATTTGCTGAGTAATTGCAATGACATTTGTAATATAGTTATTATTTGTGTGGCTAAAGATAAAGATTAGAAAATTCAGGGCCAACATCTTAATCTGAGTCATTTTGTTTTGCAGTCGGACAGTGTACGTAAATTTCATTGAAAACGGATTGCTTTCTCGCCTGGATTTCGCACCGTGTTGCGTGTGCTCCACATATTACCGTTCAAAATTAAATTTTCACGTAGTCCTGAGATTTGCACATTTCGATATCAAAATAAGTTTTACACATTTGTTAAATTCTCTTACGAACCTGAGTTTGAGTCTCATCCATTACTCTCAAGTTGTTAATTAAAGTAGGTGATCCACGCAACTTCGGTTTGGTAGAAACTCGGCCTGTTCAACAGGAATCTTTCCACGTATCTCGATACGTATTCTGTTATACAGCAGCCTCACAAGCAATATTAAGAAGGCAATAGGTCGGTAACTTGAGGTTTGTTGTTGGGTGCACTGTGACGGTCTATTACTACGTAATTACGCCTTGAACAACCGCTCTCTATGCGCTGGTAGCTGAGGATCGCCAATTCTTGTACTGTTCCTAATTATACAATCCTATCAGTAATGAACACTTCTTGTACTCTCTTACTAGAAGTATTTTATGGTAGCGAACGATGCTTCACAACCTGAATCAGAAAAAAATGAGTGAGTATTCAACCAGATCAATCAAATGTAAGAAACAAAACGATCAAAATGAAGTGAAAATATACAAAAAAAGGGAAAGTATGTTTGGCTAGGTATGAAAATGTCCTCGGCGCCGGTTCGAACCTAGCCACTGCTTAAAATTTGAATAGAAATCACCAGCAATAGCGGCCGATGACTTCCAGCATAAGAAGTCACCCTCGTCCTGCCAACGGCCTTGCCAGAAAGGATGAAGAGCGGATAGATGTTCTGGGCATTCTCTTCCCCTTGCGAAAGGCGGAAGAATCACCAATGATTAACGGCATGAGGATGCAGAAGGCAATGGAAACCACTACATTAAAGACACATCAAGTGTATCCACAGAACCTGTGCCTATAATTGAAAAAGTGTCATGATGATCTCTCCACTGGCAAAAGATCCCGTTCTAGTCCACTATTCGGATCTCTGAGAAGCGACTGCCATGTGGGAGGTGACCATGAGAAAAATATTCAATAACGCGTTGGGGCGTGGAATCTCTGAAGTTTGAACGTGGTAAAGGAGCTAGAAAATATGAAAAGGGAAATTCAGAGACTCAATCCACTTATAGTGGGGATCAGTGGAATGGAAACAAGACAATCACTTATGGTCACATGAGTATAGTGCAATATCAACTGCAGCAGGAATTGGTATAATTGGAGTAAGATTCGATATGAATAGAAAAGTAGGGTAGAGTGAATTGCTGCGAACAGTTCAGTGATACGGTTGTTCTCATCAGAATCGACAGCAAACCAGCACAGACAACAATGGTTCAGGTTCAAGTGCTAACGTCGCAGACAGAGTATGGAGAGATGGAGAAAGTATATGAGGATACTGAACGGGTAATTCAGTACTTTAAGGGAGATGAAAATCTAATACTCATGAGGGATTGGAATAGGGTTGTAGGGGTAGGAATAGAAGAAAGTGTTACAGGAGCTTTTGGGCTTGATACTAGGAAAGACAGAGAAGAAAGGCCAACTGAGCTCTCCAGTAAATATCCGTTAGTAGTAGCGAATACTTCGTCCAGGAATCGCAAGAGGAGACGGTGTAGGTGGGAAAGGCCGGGCGAAATTTACACCGTAGTCAAGCAGAGATTCCGAGATCAGACATTAGATTGTACGGCTTACCCAAGAGCAGATGTTGACTCAGATCACAATTTGGTAATGACTAAGAGTCGGCTAACCTTTAAGAGATTAGTCAGGAACACTCAGTGCGCAAAGATGTAGAACAGAGAAGTATTAAGGAATGAAGAGGCATGCTTGAACTTCTGTGAGGCCGTAGATACTGTGATAATGAATGACTCAGTAGGCAGTTCAGTTGAAGAGGAATGGCCATCACTAAAAAGACCAGTCACCGAAGTTGGAAAGAAAAGCGTAGGTTCAAGGAAGATAACTGCGAGTAAACGATGGATAACGAGGAAGTACTGCAGCTGATCGACGAAGAAACAAAAGTGTTCAGGGAACAGTAATACAGGAATGCAAGTTACTTAGGAACGAAATAAATAGGAAGTGCCGGGTAGCTAAGGCAAAACGGCTGCATGGAAAATTAAAGAAATCTAAAAAGAAGCGACTATTGGAAGGACTGATTCAGAATACAGGAAAGTCAAAATAACCTTCGATGAAATTAAAATCCAGGGCAATAGCTTTAAAGAGTGTATCGAAAATTCCTCTGTTAAATACAGAGGAGAGAACGGATAGCTAAAAGGAGTACATCGGTGGTACGCGGAAGGCCTCTAGAGGGGGGGGGGGGGGGAGAGACTTGTCTGATGATGTGATAGAAATTAAAACAGGAGTGGACGGAGAAGAGATAGGGGGTCCAGTATTAAATAAAGAATTTAAAAGAGATTTGGACGACTTAATATTAAATAAATCAGAAGGGATCGCTCACATTCCATCAGAATTACTAAAATCATTGGAAGAGGTGGCAGCAAAACAACTATTCACTTTAATGTAGAGAATGTATGAGACTTGCGATATACCATCAGGCTTTTGAAAAAATGTCATCCACACAGTATCAAGATAGCAAGATCCGACATGTGCGAGAATTATCGCACAATCTGCTTAACAGCTCATGCATTCAAGTTGCTAACAAGAATAATATAAAGCAGAATGGAAAAGAAAATTACAGATCTATTAGATGGTGATCTGTTTGGCTTTACGAAAGGTAAAGGCACCAGAGATGCAGTTCTGACGTTGCGGTTGATAATGAATTTGTCGACCAGGAAAGTGTGTTCGACAATGTCAATTGGTGGAAGATCTTATAAATTCTGAGAAAAGCAGGGGTAAAGTATAGGAAAGGACGGATAATGTACAAAATGTACAAGAACCAAAAGGAACAATAAAACAGGAATATCAAGAACGAAATGCAGGATTAAAAAGCGTAAGGCATGGAGTAGTCTTTTGCTCCTACTGTTGAATCTATACATCGAAGAAGCAATGACGACAGTAAAAGATGGGTTTAAGAGTGGGAAAGGGTTCAGGGTGAAAGGATATTAATGATAAGATTTGCTGTCGATATTGCTATCCTCAGTGAAAGGGAAGAAGAATTACAGGATCTGTTGAATGGAGTGAACAGTCTCGTGAATGTAGAATATGGGTTAAGAATGAATCGGAAAAGACGAAAAAAATGGTTCAAATGTCTCTGAGCACTATGGGACTTAAAATCTGAGGTCATAATACTCTAGAACTTAGAACTACTTAAACCTAACTAACCTAAGGACATCACACACATCCATGCCCGAGGAGAGATTCGAACCTGCGACCGTAGCGGTCGCGCGGTTCCAGACTGAAGCGCCTAGAACCGCTCGGCCACTGCGGCCGGCGAAATGACAAAAGTGATGAGAGGTAGTAGAAAGGAAAACAGCGAGAAAATTAACATCGTAATTGGTGAACACCAAGTAGAGACAGTAAGGGAATTCTGACGCCTAGGCAGCGAAACAACCCGTGACGGACGTATCAAGGACACAAAAAGCAGACGAGAACTGGCAAGGAGGGCATTCCTGGCGAAGAGAAATCTGCTAGTATCAAACACAGGTCTTAATTCGAGGAAGAAAGTTCTGAGAATTACGTTTGGGGCACTGCATTGTGTGGTAGTGAGACCTGAACTGTAGAAAAACTGGATCAGAAGAGAATCGAACCATTTGAGATGTGGTGCTACAGAAGAATGTTCAAAATTAGGCGGACTGTTAAGGTAACGAATGAGGATTTTCTCCACTGAATCGGCAAGGAAACGAACATATGGGAAACACTAACAAGAAGGAGGGATAGGATGATAGTACATCTGTTAAGACATCTGGATATAACTCCCATGGTACTAGAGGTAGCTGTAGAGGGAAAAACTCTATAGGATGACAAATATTGTAATACAAACAGAAATAATTGAGGATGTAGGGTGCAGCTGCTGCTCGGAGGAGAAGAATTCATGGCGGTCTACATTAAACCAGTCAGAAGAATGATGAGTCATACATATTCTCTACTCTTTGCTGTCACTGTGTTCCAGGACAAGTTTGATTTGTTTTCTTATTTAAGTTTCGTGCAAACAAGTGAACGTAATATAGTATCTGAACTGTCTGTTGATCGTTAGCACAAGGCATAGTCTGTAAATTGCAAGTACTTAGCTGGAATTTAAGTAACGAGTGGCTAACATTCGCTGCAGTTACTATTTTGCTGACAGACGTAATAAGGCTAAAATTTTGCGTTCGTGAAAGCGTAATAGGAACCTGAACCTCAAGTCTGGTAATTAGATGTCTGACTAATTAAATAATCAAATCCAGTTACCACTTGTCACTGAAAGTTAGATAATACAGAGCCCATCTACCGCTTACGGAATTTACTTCACTTACGATAAATTATAATACATACAGCACAGCTCCTATTTAGATTGTGGATTAATGCCGACCATTTTAAACCGAAGAGAAAATTGAATAGGAAGTCATTGATGCCATTTTATCGATAACGTTTATCTCTGTTTAGTTTTGGTATGAAACAAATGCTTTATTTTATTTTTGTTACTTCTTTTTCTCAGATATTTTACGAAGAAGTACTTATTTTAATGTTAATAATCTGTTTCCTTCTTTATTTATTTTCATTTTGTGTTAAATTCTACTTAATTAATGTCATGAAGTTAGACATAACGCTAGATCTTATATTTCTGAACTTCATTCCAGTAAGTAGTGGAAATATATCTATATTTAAATCTCTTTTGCGAACTTCTGAAAGTTTCATCTCTTTAATTTCATTATTATTTGTTTTGTTACTTTTGGGGAGAATTCATCTTATTTCAAATAAGATGCGTAACTTCGTTAGTCTTGTTTGCTTTATTTTGCACATCAGAAGTCGACGAAATCGAACGAGTGACGAGTGGCGAGCATTCCCCATCCCCCAGTACAACAACTGGACACACACAAACAAAATGCCTGCGTGCCATCATCACTTTGAGCCCTACAGTTATACAATCCAAGCAAAATGTAAGCCCCTTCAGCTGTTGGCGAGTCACGTCGCGCTATCGTCTCTTAAGTTAATGGTCACTCCCACTAAAAGAATGAAAGTGTTGATAATAGTGTGATGCCCGTGCGTGAGTGGTTCCGACGGGTTACTACTTGGTGTTACGGGGAGGATCTTTACAGTTTATGGGTGATCAACACCGTGCAACGAATGTGTTGTTTCTTTCAGAAATTCCTTAGTGCCTCTTTAGCCAAGTACGTTACAGATTGACTCACTATCGATGAATACAACCACGAATCTGTTCTCCGTCACAACGGCGCACCACGCTACCCTGTAAGTGTACACAAATCACCCAAATAATCTGTCAGGGTGCGCTAGCCATATATACAGCATTACAGCCGTACGCAATTACCTCTGAGTTTGCTAAGCAGGAACACCACCTAGAAAATATGGAGCAATCCAAATCAGCATTGTATCTTGAATCCAATCACGTATCAACAATAGGCGCTTGTCTCTCATCGAACAAACTTATTAAGCCCACTGTTTACCATTACGTAGCCAGATCTCCTTAACTAGCCATTCAGTGAGTCACGAATGGAACCACTGGACAGTATTTCACTGATGGAAACTCTCAGAGATAAAGCAACCTTCTATCTCGAGCCAGTAATTACTCTGACCTTTAAGTAATCACACTATACTATCAATGTAAATTCCACCACGCTGCTGTGACTATCCATACTACAACTTATTGTAATTGGCAGCATGTCACCTACACTAAGAATACCCCACTGTGAAACTGACTGATTACGATAAATAACTAGAAGACCCATTTTAAACTATGTTTGAACCACTTAACACAAACAAACGTACAGAGATACTACTACATTTGGCAGTTAGGTTATTGTTTTAGATAGCTGTCGATTCTTTGAGGCTCGCTGCTACTATTGTAAAATCCTTGTCTCTCGAACTGTTACTGTTGTCTGCCACCGATGCAGGTACCAACTTTGGCGCTCGAAGCGTGAATACGGTTCACCACTTCTGCATTGGTACATTACATTGTCTTTTAACAAACCATCGTAAGGAAAATAATTATAATTGAATATTCAACCCGTATCATCGTAAATTCAGCTACCGCACCAATAGGTTAGGATGAGAAAACCACCTTGACGAAAGCTAAAAACAGAAGGGATTCTAGTTGTATGGGAATTCTTATTGTATGCCATCAAAATGTGAAACTTTAAGTGATTTAATATCTTGTACACCCCTTTGAAACGTTTTTACGAGTTAATGAGAAAGAACTTGACTATGATGTGAGCATCCTACCACTATGGTTCTCAGTTCGTGCTTGACTTAGCGTGGCACCGCGGAATAGATGGTTTACATGTTGAGACGATATGTACAGCAACTGAATTTGGTTTTATGACGCTCTTATTCCATTTTATTCTATTTACACCTGCCAAGTTACGTAACACAGACCAGGTTCTTTTCTCTGATTGTAGTCAAGTTTTGCCACAGTATCCAGTCATTTCTGGCGGCGAGTTGCGTTGAGACAATGCAGCAGTTCGTCTGCAGAATAGTTACTACCTATCCACAAGCAGGGTATACAGGAATTTTCATTTTACTTTGAGTTGTGTTTATAAGAAATACTAACTTGAGTGTTAATCCAAATAAACCTATTATGTTTCACAAGCATTGCACCTGAGGGATAACTTTTGGTGTTCCATATCTCAACCGGTAAAAACGTAACCCTTATAGGAACACTTTCTTATCCATCTGTCTGAGTGTTTGTCAATAAAAACCCTTTTTCTCAGGAAGAGGTAGGCCTCCCTAGCTGAAACCTGTCACATAACAATCTCTTGGTGATGTAAAAAACTGAAGCTTCTAAGAGTATGCAGTCAAACGATAAGGACATTATGTGACATCTTTTGATACTCACAGACTGACTCAGTAAAACATATAGAGCACTTTCCGTTTGCCTCTAATCATGAAATGTTTCACATTACAAACAAAGAGGAAAAAAATTGAAAATTGTTAGTCTTTAATTACATCACACTAAAAATTTGTTTATGGCCTTCGGACTTATAATTAACAATGTTCTCGAAAGTCTTCTAATTTCCGGGACAGACATCTTGCCAGTATCAGTGTCAATAAAAAGCGGAAGGTGCCATGGCCGTGGAGGAAGAAACCAGGCACTAGAACTGTCAACTACTGCGCTGCACTGCACTGCAAATCTCTGGTTACATCTACCGGGAGTGTGAGAGGCTAAGCAGCGAAGCTGCTGTTCCTGTTTATACCTCAAGAACTATTTCTGGCCTCACAGGTAGGATTGGGCTATGTGAGCGGCCGCTTGGGTGCAGACGCTTCGTGAAAAGTGACATCGGGGCTGCGGAAGAAACTACTCCCGCAGCAGATCAGGCCAACGCGTGGTCGGCCTGTGGTGGACTTGGTGTCCCAGGCCACGAATAAGACGACTGCCAGAGTGTTCGGCAGAGGCATAGAACACCTTGGTGGACTGCCTGAAGCGATCCCGCAGCAGCGGGACGCCTGCTTTCTCATGAAGGAGCCTCGTCGAGTAACGAGGTGGCTTGTGGAGAGCGCCCGATTCTGGACGCGCTGGAGCAACGCAACGTGCGACGGGGCTGCATTCCCCCACACTATGGCGGCGTACTCGAGTACTGGCCGGATAAGGGCCAAGTACACAGTCAGGCCGTGACGAGGTGGGAGGGTGGATGCGGGGTTCAGCAGCGGGTAGAGCGCCCGGAGACGCCCAATCGCTGAGGCATCATTTGCAGCATGAGATGTCGGTTGTCTGGGCTGCGCCGATGCGGATACCAGAAGTGTTTGACATCTACAAGTCCCTCTGATACCATGCAAGTCATTCCCTGATATCTTAACACATGTCCTACCATCTTGCCCCTTCATTAAATCAGTATTTTCCACAGAATCCTTTCCTCATCTGTTCTGCGAAAGTTTTAATTTCTTATCAGACAACTTAATTTTCAGTGCACTGCAACGCTTCTTGACTTTTCGTAACTTTTGCTTCCCTTAAGCGGAACGTATTAAAGGGCTCTCTGGTGCCGAACTGACCATCATGTATAAGATCTTCAACTTTTTTTCAGCTATCCAGTACATGGCTGAATGAGCTTTTAAGCTGATTGTATGATTATTCTTTCGTTAAACGCTATCGATAACACAAAAGGCTAACCATAAACACATGAAACAGAGCTTATTCTGTCCCTCTGTAGTTTAACAACTGGCAGAGCACGTCTGAAAGCAGAACTTGGGTTGACGAATTCTCCACCGCACACCGTATAGGAGCTTTGTGATTGAAGAATTTCTGTTACAACAAGAGAGAACTTCCTTGAGTTTCAGGAGTACAGTATGAGAGTGTTGCAGCGCAATAACCGATCACAATGTATTACTGATCTCGTGGATATTGTCGAAAGTTCCTAGAGGCTGTTTACGGTTGACGTTATTGTATATAGAAAATCCTAAAAAATTTTTAGGGAAATGCTTAGGGTGTGGATTAATAGTTGACATTCAACAGAAACAAATTTAAATTACTGCTTACTTGTTGGCAGAAGAACCCATTATTGTTTGATTCTGCTTTTTCCAAACAAACAGTCGAAACAATGACGGCTATTCAACTGCCGTAAGCAAACCTACTTGCTTTTGAATCCTACCTATAAAGTATAGTTACAGGAAGCCTATGTAAATATTTTATCTCTTTTTCTTGTTTTATTCATTGTATTTAATGATTACTGTCATTACATTCAAATATTTCAGATATTTCTGTCTGAACGTAAATACAGGGTGATTCAAAAAGAATGCCACAACTTTAATAATGTGTATTTAATGAAAGAAACATAATATAACCTTCTGTTATACATCATTACAAAGAGTATTTAAAAAGGTTTTTTTTCACTCAAAAACAAGTTCAGAGATGTTCAATATGGCCCCCTCCAGACACTCGAGCAATATCAACCCGATACTCCAACTCGTTCCACACTCTCTGTAGCATATCAGGCGTAACAGTTTGGATAGCTGCTGTTATTTCTCGTTTCAAATCATCAATGGTGGCTGGGAGAGGTGGCCGAAACACCATATCCTTAACATACCCCCATAAGAAAAAATCGCAGGGGCTAAGATCAGGGCTTCTTGGAGGCCAGTGATGAAGTGCTCTGTCACGGGCTGCCTGGTGGCCGATCCATCGCCTCGGGTAGTTGACGTTCAGGTTTCATAACTAACCTTTTTCGTAGGACTCTCCATACAGTTGATTGTGGAATTTGCAGCTCTCTGCTAGCTCTGCAAGTCGATTTTCCTGGGCTGCGAACAAATGCTTGCTGGATGAGTGCTACATTTTCATCACTCGTTCTCGGCCGTCCAGAACTTTTCCCTTTGCACAAACACCCATTCTCTGTAAACTGTTTATACCAACGTTTAATACACCACCTATCAGGAGGTTTAACACCATACTTCGTTCGAAATGCACGCTGAACAACTGTCGTCGATTCACTTCTGCCGTACTCAATAACACAAAAAGCTTTCTGTTGAGCGGTCGCCATCTTAGCATCAACTGACGCTGACGCCTCAAGCGAACAAATGTACAACTAAATGAAACTTTATAGCTCCCTTAATTCGCCGACAGATAGTGCTTAGCTCTGCCTTTTGTATTTGCAGAGTTTTAAATTCCTAAAGTTGTGGTATTCTTTTTGAATCACCCTGTATTTCAATGAATATGTGTCTTTGAAGAGAGCATGTAACGACTATTTAAACTAAAAAATCGAGATTCAAGTACCAGTCAAGAAGAGGTGGTGATTGTTGACATGATGGCGTAACTGGTTGGTTTTCATGTGTTTGAGGACACGAATAAAACATCTAACTTAATATGTGCACTATATCAAATTGGAGAAAAACAGTGATTACTGTTGAGTGAACTGTGAATTGTGCATTGTGCCGAACTAAGACATTTCTCGCTTGTTGCTTATGGGTGGGTCACCGGTGGAACAAAGCCTGTGTACACGAAATTTGATTTCAACATTACGAAGGCTGCCCTTTGCTCCCGATCGCCTCACACAAGGAAATGAAACTGTTACACATGCGTCACAGAGTAAGGGCATTGTTTAGAGAAATGTAATCCGTAAATACGTTAGTGCTGCATGTTTCACATTGAGCACACTCGGCAACTGCAGTCCCACGACATAAAGCTGTCGACGACAGCTGCAGCAGTAAGGTAGCCATGTCGTTACCTGGAACGGGTCTGGAGACATTATTTTCTACGTTGAATCGTCCAGCACCATACGACACGTCGTCATGGCACACTATCTCGAAATCATTTGACATAAAACTTTCTGAGTATCGTACCGCGTCTAAATATGAAGAAAAACTATACTGGGGGAAACCAACGTCTCGGCCACCGTAGCCGTGGCCGAAACAGTGATTCCTCCCAGTATAGTTTATTTTTTATTTTTTGTTTTACATTATGACGCGATACAACTCTGAGAAAAACTTCTTGTCAAGTGACTCTAGCCGGAATATTTGAAGTGGGTGAGATGCAACGAAAAAGGATATTTTATAACCGAGTACTAGATAAAAGAACGCTCCCAATTGCAAAATCTGTGAGTTATGTGTTTCCAATTAAAAATTAAATGCTATTCTAGTTGTAATATGGTCTTCGATCAACATAATTATCGCGAATTGCCACAAAAATACTAACATATACACGTAGTATTTCTCCATATCCTTCATTAAATTTTCTTTTGAATTAGTAAAATAGTGCTCACACATTTCATTCACTGCGTTTGGTGTGTTCTGCATATTATGATTTCTGAGGTAATAAATAATTTCAATTGTGATGTGCACATATTTGCAAACCGCCATTATGCCGGGTGCGCGCGAACCTATTATATATGAGCTTTGTTCTGGTTGGTCGAACACTGCAGCAGGTGCCGCATTCAGATCTGACAGCTGGTGTACAGTGTTTGGGGTGGGTTTGTTTACAGTATTACCGCAAGATTCATGGGTTGGGCAGGTCAGTGTATTTCGAATGACTGAGTGCATTCTCACAGCAATCATCCGTTATTCAACAACACTGGTGCTACATATGCGTGGGACCTGCACATAAAGTGAAGGAATGATGTTTATTTAATTTTCGTGGGCTTGATTTTTACACATCTGAGAAGAGGTACATTTCTGATACATGTGAACAGTTTTATTTATTTTGAGTCTCGCAGAAAATTTTGCATTTTATTCTTTTTCCCTCAGAAACCCAAATACGGAATTAATCACTCTTGAGTAGTAGGTCTACACTAATCTTCAATATTACGTAAAGAGATGATATCATCTCCTGATTACTCAGTCATTTACACTGTATAAATTCCATCCTGTTCATTTACATCTACATCTACATGGATACTCTGCAAATCACATTTAAACGCCTAGCAGATGGTTCATCAAACCAGTTTCACAATTCTCTATTATTCCAGTCACGTACAGCGCGCGGAAAAAACGAACATCTTTCCACACAAGTTCTGATTTCTCTTATTTTATTATTATGATGGTTTCTCCCTATGTAGATCGGCGCCAGTAAAATATTTTCGCATTCGGAGGAGAAGGTTGGTGATCGAAATTTCGTGAGAAGATTCCGCCGCAATGAAAAACGCCTTTGTTTTAATGATGTCCACCCAAAATCCTGTATCTTTTCAGTGACACTCTCTCCCCTGTACCGCGATAACACAAAACGTTCTGCCCTGCTTTAAACAATTTCAATGTACTCCGTCAGTATTATCTGGTAGGTTCGAATCATGCCTCGGGCATGGATGTGTGTGATGTCCTTAGGTTACTTAGGTTTAATTAGTTCCAATTTCTAGGCGACTGATGACCTCAGAAGTTAAGTCGCATAGTGCTGAGAACCATTTGAACTGTCTGGTAAGGATACGACACAGCGCAGTAGTATTCTAAAAGAGGACGGACAAGCGTACTGTAGGCAGTCTATTTAGTGCATCTGTTACATTTTCTAAGTGTCCTGCCAATAATACGCAGTCTTTGGTTTGCCTTCCCGACAACATTTTCTATCCGTTCCTTCCAATTTAAGTTGTTCGTGATTCTAATTCCTAGGCATTTTGTTGAATTTACAGCCTTTAGATTTGACTCATTTATCGTGTAACCGAAGTTTAGCGAATTCCTTTCAGCACTCATGTGGATGACCTCACGCTTTTCGTTGTTTAGGGTCAACTTCCAATTTCCGAACCATTCAGATATCTTTTCTTAATGATTTTACAATTTGTTTTATTTTCTGATGACTTTGTTAGTCGATAAATGACAGGGTCATCTGCAAGCAACCTAAGATGGCTGCTCAGATTGTCTCCCAAATCATTTATATAGATAAATAGATAAGGAACAGCAAAGGGCCTATAGCACTACCTTGGGGAACGCCAGAAATCACTTCTGTTTTACTCGATGACTTTCCGTCAATTACTACGAAATGTGACCTCTCTGACAGAAAATTACGAATCCAGTCACATAACTCAGACGATACTCCATAAGAATCCAATTGTGTGGTATAGTGTCAAAAGCCTTCCGGAAGTACAGAAATACGGGATCCATTTGAAATCCCTTTTCAATAGCACTCAACACTAAGTGCGAGTAAAGAGCTAGTTGTGTTCCACAAGAATGGTGTCTTTTACATCGATGTTGACAGTGTGTCAATAGACGGTTTTGTTCGAAGTAATTCATAATGTTCGAACACAATATATGTTCCAAAATCCTGCTGCGTATTGACGTTAATGATCTGGGCTTATAATTTAGTGGGGCTACTTTCCTGTCTTTGGGTACGGATCTTTCGTCGAGAGAACGATTGTATATGATTGTTGAGTATGGAGCTATTGCATCAGCGTACTCTGAAAGGAATCCTACTAGTATACGTGATTTAAGTTACTTCACTACTCCCAGGATATCTACTTCTACGTTACTCATGTTGGCAGCTGTTCTTGATTCTAATTCTGGAATATTTACTTCGTCCTCTTTGGTGAAGAGATTTCGGAAGGCTGTGTTTAGGAACTCTGCTCTGGCAGCACTCCGTTGCTATCGTGCAGAGATGGCATTGATTGTGTTTTGCCACTAACGTACCTCACATTCGACCAGAATCTCTTAGGATTTTCTACCAGGTTTCGAGACAAAGTTTCGTTTTGGAAACTATTATAAGCATCTCGCATTGAAGTCCGCAATAAATTTCGAGCCTCTTCGAACGATCGCCAATCTTGGAAGTTTCGCGTTCGTTTAAATTTGGCATGTTTTTTTCGTTGCTTTTGCAACAGTGTTCCGACCCGTTTGCAACAGTATTCTATCACAGACCACATGAAACTTGTTATGCCGGAGCCAAGGTAGCCACTGAGGGCGGAACCCATATCACACAACAGAGGACGGGGTTGTCTATGTTGTAGTCGTGCCAAGAGCACCGTGGTAAACACCGGCTATTTACATTCAAGATATTGGAAACAGACATTCCGAGCGCTACTTCCTGCAGGGGGAGATCGAGCCACGGCCTGAAGTAAATATCACTACGCCAAAACCTGATGGGCTGGAGAAAGCTATTTACTGGCTAGAACCAGCCTTGAAGTCCAGTTCAATCCGGATGCCAACCTCGTGGACTTCGGCCGCTGAAGATTTCATCTTCGTCTCTGGACTTTTACTAGTGTGTATGTGTTACCACGAGCCTTTGTGGAAAAATGGAAGAGAACTTTTGTTTGCCTCAATTAGGAGACTTTTACTGGCATCGTTATTGTTACCTTTCTTTTGTTGTTGAGTCATCAACCTTGTAAACGTACATAAATAAAAGTTGTGTTTGTGAAAACTTGCGAATTGTCAGTCACAACAAAACTCATTATGGGACAGTTGCATTGTGATTGAGATTCGGTGGAAAACCTTAAGGAAGTGTAGTCTGATGCACGAAGGTGGTGGCTTACAAAACATTCTATTAGAGAAATACTTATCAGTTTGGAACTCCTAGCAGGTTGCACTGAAGCAGGAAATAGAGAAGAGCCAGAGGAGGCCAGCTCAGAAATGGATCCCTAATAATCAAAAAATGGTTCAAATGGCTCTGAGCACTATGGGACTAAACTGCTGTGGTCATCAGTCCCCTAGAACTTAGAACTACTTAAACCTAACTAACCTAAGGACATCACACACATCCATGCCCGAGGCAGGATTCGAACCTGCGACCGTAGCAGTCGCGCGGTTCCGGACTGAGCGCCTTAACCGCGAGACCACCGCGGCCGGCCCCTAATAATCGCTAGACCACCAGACCAGATTGTATACCAGTCAGGATTTCTAGGAGACTTTCCACACCGTTCCTAACAATCGACTTATAATCAAATTATGTGCCTGTACAGTACAGTCTCCGTTGTGCGATTGGACTCTTGAGTTCCTGCTGGGAAGGTTACAGTTCGTAATAACTGATGGAAGGTCATCGAGTACAGTAGAAGTAACATCTGAGGTTTCCCAAGGAAGTATTACAGGCCCTCTGCTGTTCCTGATTTACGTAAACGATTTAGGAGGCAATCAGAGCAGCCCTCTTAGAACGTTTGCAGATGATGCTGTCATTTACCGTCTTTTAAAGTCATCATATGATCAAAACTAATAGTAAAATACTCAATCATTTTTTTCTGGGTTTGTGAGCGCGTTGTCAATATATATGAAACTACCTACGTTTTGCAGTAAGCAAAAACACCCTAAGGAAGGTCCCTTGCAACAGAAATCGAAACGTCGGTAGTTTCATATGTATTGACAATGCTATCATAAACCCAGAAAAATTTTATTGAATCTGACAATTGCTACAGAAGTCTACGTTTATAATAATAAAATAATTTATACAAGATATTTCTGTGGTGCGAAAAGTGGAAAATGAACAACTGGGGTGGCAATCGTTGAAAAAAAAAGAAGAAGAAGAAAGAGAGAAAGAAAGAAAAGCGTTTTTCGTTGTGGCAGAATCTTCTCATGAAATTTAGATCCCAAGTTTGGTCCTGGAGTGAGAAAATATTTTGTTGGTACCCATTTACACACTGATTGGGGGGGGGGGGGGGGGGGAATGCTCATCGTAATAAAATAAGAGAAATCAAAGCTGGTACGGAAAGATTTAAGTGTTCGTTTCTCCCGCGAGCTGTTCGAGAGTGGAACGCTAGAGAACTACCCTGAAGCTGGTTCGACGAAGCCTCTGCCAGGCACTTAACTGTGAAATGCAGAGTAGTCATATTGATATACAGGGTGTTTCATAATTTGTGTTACACAGTTCTAGAGATTGTAGAGGGACATAGTAGATCAAGTTTTACATGGGAATACATGTCCGAAAACGGTTCGTTTCCATGCTACAAAGAAAACAAGAGCTACTTACTCGCACGCTACATGTTTCTTAAACAGCTCGCCTGTTACAGTAGGTTACCGACATTCATAAATCGTACGATGACGCGATGTAACGTGATGTCCTCTGTTTCCGTCTGCCTTGTTTTCATTCTTCCTGGTGATACGTCAGTTGACATTACGGTTACTGGTACTACAGTAAGAGGATGCGTGATTAAACATTCGTACAGTACTCCGATCTGTTGTTATATTACGGTGAAATTCGCAGTGATGGAAGAGAAGCTCATAGTCTATACCAAGGGTACTTTCCAAATCGTGTGACTAGATCTCATCCCAAGTATGCCAGAGTAGAGCAACTGCTGCGGGAAAGTGGGAAATTCACAAGCGGTAGAGCAAACTGTGATGCTTCAAGAAGGAGGCGCATTGTCGTATTGCTTCATAGATTTGAAGAGAACCCATCGAGGAGTAGAAGAGCCATTGCACGTGACTTGCATGTGTCTCACTTGTCCGTCTGGCGTGTTCTGCATGAACTCCAACTTCACCCACGTCACCCTCAGAAGGTATACGCCACGCTAACGGCGGATTTTATGCAACGTGTCAATTTCCGTGCCTGGTTTTTGCACCGCTGTGCGGATTTCCCTCTGTTTCCTAGGCGAGTTTTGTTCCCCGCCGAAGTGCATTTCGGCAGGGAAGGTGTTTTAAACACTCGAAATAGCCACTTTTGGGATAAACAAAACCCCAAAACCACCTGTACACGACGACTTCAGCCTTCCTTCGGCATCCATGTCTGAGCAGGTCTTGTGACTGGGCGAAAGTACTTCCTCCTCAGCTGACAGATGGCAGGTATTTGATATTGCTGCAAAAATTGATGGCGGAGTTTACGGGAAATGTGTGACTGGACATTCGGGACGAATTGTGGTACCAGTACATTTTGCAGTTCGTATCCGAAACCATCTCAATGTAGGCTAAAGGTACAGGTGGATCAGTCGAGGTGGACCACATGCTTGGCCAGTAAGATACCCAGATTTACTACCTTTGGAATTTTTCTGGCGGGGCCACACGAAGACTCTTGTTCACGAGACCCCAGTCCCGTTGGAGGAAGACCCGGTTGCACGGTTCATAGTAGTAGCAGTAGTGATTAACCATACACAGCAGATGTTGGACAAAGTTTAGCGAAAGTACGGTGTGCACCGAACTTAGTGGTCGTCATATCGAATTTCTTTACTAAAATTAAATCAAATAGGAGCGAAATTGTACATTTTTGTTTTCCTTGTAAGAAGAAAACGAACAGTTTCCGGAAATGGGTTCCTATGTAATATTTGATCTACTAAGTCCCCTCTACAACCTCTAGAAGTGTGTAACAGTAATTCTGAAACACTCTGTAGCTGTAGTTGTAGAATCTCCTCCTAATACAGTAAAGGGCCAGCGTACTGCAGCTGTGGATATAGAAATGCAGGTTTGGAGTTCGCTTCTTGCGCTGCATTGTGGTAAAGGGTTGACGGCATGTGCAACTGTCCCTACGGAGCACCACCTGACAACTCTGGACGGAAAATAAGAAGAAAAATGAGACAGGGCTAAACTGGAGAAAGGGCGGTGTGCCCTGGGCGGGCGGTGGGCGGCGCCAGCCCACCCGGCTCGTTAGCGACGGGCCGTGACCGGGGTGCACGACGAAGCCGCCCCCTGTATTCTAAACAACTGGACGCTCCCCGGCCGGACTCAAGATGTTTGCCCTGCATTCTTCCAGCCGGCCCGGCGACGTCTTCACAGGCGGAAAACGAGAGCGGCCGGGGCTGAAAAAGGAAGTTTCGCTTCCGCACTGCGCCCTATCGACCACCCCCACGACGCCCCCTACCGTCGCCCCATCAACTTCTGCTGCCATCCGGCCTAAGTTGACAATGAGCGTAACTCGATTTGAAAGAGCCGGAGGCATCATGGCGCGCATATAACAGATAATTAGCATTCGAGAAAATTTTGTTCGGAAATTTAATTAGCTAATGATCGCAGTGTCAGCAGTGTAATGAGAGCCAGCTGAGGCTGCGCTGTAGTCTTCGTTACCCTGCGCTGCGACTGATTGTACGGGGGAGATCTCTCTGAATATACAAACGAAAAGACTCTGATAGGTCTGCGTATCCCACTTGTTTACTTGTTTCGGCTTTCTATTTCAGAATCTCGCTTCGGATAATCATGGAGTGCTTCGTAAAACAATGTCAACAACCAAGTTTATTTTCCATTATTAACCCAGATTCATAAATCTGGATACCGATGAAAATGGTTCAAATGGCTCTAAGCACTATGGGATTTAAATTCTGAGGTCATCAGTCCCCTAGAACGTAGAACTACTCAAACCTAACTAACCTAAGGACCTCACACACATCCATGCCCGAGGCAGGATTCGAACCTGCGACCGTAGCGGTCGCGCGGTTCCAGACTGTAACACCTAGAACCGCTCGGCCACCCCAGCAGGCGGATATCGATGATAAGATCCGCTGACGACATTGGCTGTCCTCCTTGAAAGTGAGGGAGAATTGATGATGTGTTGAATCCATTCGTCTAATGAGCAAACACTGTGGACTGAGATTAAAGCAAAGGGAAAGTAATGAGGAGTACCACGAATTAGATAAACATAGAAACTGATGACCAGCAAGTGCAACATATGAAGAAATTTTACTATAAAAAACGAAGCAAAATAGCACATGAAGGACGAAGTAAGAAAGTTATAAAAAATAAGACCAGCACCAGCAAAGAGGGAAATCCTGGTCAAAACAGTGTAAGAGGAAGAAATTTCTGAGAATGTACGATGGCGTGTTAGAAAGTAATGACTCCGAAATTTTAGTCGTTGAGGTACAGCATGTCATGCATATTACACGGTCGACTTTCCCTCTCCTGTAACGCAAATTGAAACCATATGCCCCTACAGGTCTCCGAATTGTAGCGTATGACATATTGGCTTGAAACGTATCTAAGTCGCTGCAACAGTGACTTTCCAATCTCAGGAAACGAGCCTCCAGTTAAAATCCCCAGATAAACGAAGGCTGTGTACTGACGAGTCTTATCGGAACAGAGTTGTTTAAGTCGTCAGAAAAAATCGGCATACAACACCGATACAGCTTTCAGGTAAGCGAGGCATATCACGAGAGCTTGTATGGGGCAACACTGCAGAACTGTGGCGCAGAAAACTATGGACACGATCGTTGCCTCGAATGCTCACTTCTCACATGAAACAGAGGTGATTGGACACCTGTCTAAAATTTCTATTGGGTTTGGAGCGTGAGGTTGATTGGTTCCTTAACAACATTGTGACAGGTGACGAAAGCTGGTTTTACCAATTTGATCCCGAAAACAAGTGATCATCAGTGGTGTTCCGTCACAGAGAATCACCGACGCCAAAAAAGGTAAGGCTATGCCATCAGCAGGCAAAGTCATGCTCAGAGTGTTCCGGGGTATTCACGGTATTGTGCAAAATGGCTCTGAGCGCTATGGAATGTAACTTCTGAGTTCATCATACTCTAGAACTTAGAACTACTTAAACCTAACTAACATAAGGACATCACACACATCCATACCCGAGGCAGGATTCGAACCTGCGACCGTAGCGGTCGCGCGGTTCCAGACTGTAGCGCTAGAACCGCTCAGCCACCCCGGCCGGCCAAGGTATTGTGCATTTCATTTCGAACTCATGCCTAAAGGCATCACTACACATTTGGCGAGGTACAGCGAGAAAACTGAAAACTGAAAGCACGATTTCGAAGAGTTCGTCCACACTTGTAGAACTTTTTCCTCCAGCTTGACAATGCCAGACCACACACGAGCGCTGCGACTTCTGAATCGATGGCACGCCTTCGGTCTACTGTCCTCGATCATCCTTTATATAGTCCCGCCTGACCCCATCCGATTTTCATCTGTTTCAAAATGAAATCCTTAGAGAACGTCACTGGAATGCAGTGCAAGCAGTGCAAGCAGTGCAAGCAGCGGTGAGGTTGTCACTCCGTTACAAAGTCCAACTTCCTGCCGTGACGGATTGACAAACTGGTCCCTTGTTGGGTGACTGCCTTGAGAAATAAGTATGTAAACACGAATAATAAAGATGTAGGTTGGTAATAAAGTTCATTTTATTTAAAAAGCATTGAAACTTTTCACGTAAAGAATTCGTAGGCATTACATTTCGGCATGCCCTTGTACATTTGGAGCACAGTATTGTATGGAAGTGAATCATGGGCTGTAGGAAAACCGGAAAGAATCGAATCGAAGAGTGGTGCTGTAGAACGATGTTGAAAACTAGGTGGAGCAGTAAGATATAAGTTAGTTCTCTGAAAAATCGGCGAGAAGAAGAACAGGCAGAAAACACTGGACAGGATGACAAGACATGTGTGAAGACCTTAAGGTACAATTTCCTTTGTGTTTGGTGGAGTTGTAGAGGGTGAAAATTCTAGAGGAAGACACAAGCCAGATTATATTCAACAAATAACTGAGGACGTTCGCTGTAAGTTATAGTCTGAGATGAAGTGTTTGGAACAGGAGAGGAGTTCGTGGTAGACCGCATTAAGCCAGTCAGAATACTGATTATATGCATACACACATACACACACACACACACACACACACACATACACACACAAACACACACACACACACACACACACACACACACACACACACACATGGATTAGCACCCGCAGCTTCGCTGGCGTGGGATGTGTGGTTTATACAGACTGTTTTTCGGAAACTGTAACATATTCTAAACTTCATACAAATTAAGGCCATAGAAGCATGGTATTTTCCGAAAGTTCTTCTGACGAAGAAGCTATTCTGGTACCTGGAGTCCAAGGTTTTTGTTAACCATGCGTTTTGCGATTCTGCGGTGATATTTTCATAGAAACTTTCATAACATATCTCAAATTTTTTTAATATCTTATCGAGAAGTGAAATAACTGTTTTCATGGATTCAGTTTTAAAAATTTTTTAATGTAAGAAAATGTTTCCTCAAAAGTTTTCGTCCCTTTATCGAAACACGTAATTTTTATTCTATTTTTTTTAACCAATGAGCCAAATTCAGATGTTCATAATTTATCATCAAACATGCTTTCATAATGAAATATTTCCGTATTTCACCTACTTAGGGGATGAATTTACAAAACACTGAAACACATATGTTTTAATTTCCAACTGTGAAAATACATAGATGTGGCTTAAAAAATGCTCTAGTGGTACATTAGTAATGACGTATTTTCAAGAAAACTTCCACTCCCTACTTTACCCCCCAGGTGGCTGAATTTCCAAAAATGCTGAAAGATATAGTTTTCTGATTTCTGACAGAGAAGCCAAATACCTATTTTTGTAGTTATAGCTTCAAAATTACGATAATAGCAACATATTTTGTGAGGTAACGGGCGAGTAATGGCGCCCTGTAAATATTTTAAGTTCGGAGTTGGCGTGGCCGCGCTGGGACTTCTCGGCGTGCTGTGGCTTCCGCACAACTGCCGGACCACGGTGTCCTTCGGGCGTATGACTGGGAATTCCATGGTGACGCTGTGTCAATGAAGGAGACAAGCCGGGAGTGCCAAAGATGGCTGACTTTGTGAAACGTTAATGACGCACATTTCACAGTTCGTATAGAAATTAATAGTAGCCAGATGAATCATGATACCTCAAAAAGAAACATGTACATTACCATTATTTGCACGACGATCCTGATGGTGTAATCAGATTTTCTATATCTTTATTAGTTTAAAGTTTAGTATCTGACGATAAATTATACAACTACCACCCAGCAACGAATTTCCAAAAGCTAAACCGTTCGTCTGATTCTGTCGAGCACATGTCTTTAGAAAGCTATTAGTGTCAAACTAAATTAGTTTAAATTAGAGGCATGTAACTTGAGTAATACATGAGTTATTGAAGGTCAGAGTGCCGATTACTATTGATCGCGTCAGACCAAAAGTACTCAACAGTTACACGAAAAAACGGTAGCAGCATGCTTATAAATATATTTATTCATCTACGTCTTTCATTGTATCCGATATATACTATTCATGAAGAAATTAGTCAATTATTTACTGTGTTTTAGAAAGCACAAAGACATTAGGCTACTGGCTTACTTCTGTTCTATTCTTTTGATATATTTTTATTTCATTTGTTTATGTATTTAATAATGTGTGTTAGAGCGTGTTTATGGTCAATCCGTGGGAATATTTATTTAATTTCAAGTTGTTTAAATGTAAATCCAGCATTTTGTATGTGTTTCAAAATGTTTGTGAGTGTGCGTTGGCTTGGAGACATGATGGGAGCCCTATCGCCACTCACAGCGTTCGTTACTAAGGGAGGCGACTACCGAAGAGAATGGAGGGCGAGTTCGGGAGAGAGCACAGGACAGTCGCACTGGACGGGAGGAAGGCGGGGACAGTATGGCGCGAGGGACGCACGGTCATGGGAAAGACTTGCAGTGGAGCAGTTTGCCCTTGGTCGTAGGAGGTAGAAACATTTCGTAATGCCGACTTGTGTACTTGTGAGATTTACGTGGCCTCTGCAGTGAAGACGTAGTACGCGATTGGAAGTGAATATCTCACAAGCTATGTTGTTGGTCATAACTAATTACGTGAAGTAGGAATGTATTGTTTCCCTGTTACTCAACTTCTGTTTTATTTAATTACTAAACCATCGACACCAGTAAGTGGTTTACCGAAATATACCGCACTCTCAAATGTACTTTTACTGTCTTACTCATCATTTAAATCCGTTAAACAAGTACCTCTACATTTTATTTAATTGCAGTCTTTCATTTATAAACGTCTTTTTTACGTTCTAAATTCGCAATTGCCGAGTGATAGGAACCTTCGACCATCCGATGCATGTGTATAGTGAACGCTGTAGACTCAGCAGTAATTGGCCTCTAATGCAGCAACTACGTATCTCAGCCCCCTGACAACGAAAGGAGTCAAAACTTTTAATATTTCATCCCTGAGCCAGAGGGTACGTAGCCCACAGCCACCACCCCTCACAACACATCATCATGTTTTGGAAAGCCTGCAATTTTCAAAATGCATTTCATCCCTTGTTTAACCCTCTTAGGGATAAAATTTCTAAAAATCCGTTCTCAGATGATTAAACCCCACTCCAAATTTCAGATTTCTATTGTTATGGAAAGCTGCAATTTCCGTATCAACTTTAGAAATTGATGGTCATTGGCAGAGGAAATTCGGTTTTTTAGGGTGCATATTCCAGCATGGGGTCTCTCGGGTTTTCTTGGCGTGATTGATTAATAATATACTTTCAGCTGCTCAGATGATTTATTGCTTTCATTTGATGCAAAATATTTCGACGTCTTCAGGTGTTGCGAGCTGTATTGTCCTGTGTACTCACCTGGACTCCAGATGTCCGGTCTTGGACTCCAGCAGCGTCTACGCGTAACAACATAGATCTCAGCTCGTGAGGAAGACGACTGGGTAGCTCGTCGAAATATTATGCATAGATCTGGAATCAAAGACGCTGCTGAACACCCAAACGCACAGTGCTAATTCCTAATTTTTTTAAATATTCCCAAAGACGCAATCGTGGAGCAATAACATATATTTTAATTCATCGAAACCTAATTGTTGCTTACCTCTTTCCTCTTTTCTTCTGACGCAGTCCCGCAGGAAGCAATGGTAACCCGTGGTAACCTGTACAAGGTATTGAGTGAAGTATAGGATTCTGGATGAACCAGGACTTAACGACACTGTGGGATTAAGAAAAACTCACACCTTCGAGGGTAAATTTGCTTCCACGAAGATATCCTTGTAATTTATCCAAGAAGACTATGTTTCTCTGTACATAGCTCCAGTGACTACATGGTACGAAACATGCCATGTGAACATTTTACCCTGTGAAATCTCTCATCACTGATACCTCATGTAAATTCTGCTCAGAAGATAGATGTTGGAACCAAAAGCTTTTTTTAAATTGTGTGAATCATGTAAACTGCCGATCGTTTGTGGTTTACCTGAGTCTTTGATATTATAGACATACTAATTCACCTTATGACTGTTGGAACTGCACGGCCGACCAGAACGGTCCGCCGTTTATTAACTTCTACTCTGATCTGCCAGAACATTATGACCACCTATCTAATAGCCAGTATGTCCACCTTTGACCCGGGTGAGGGCGACTACGCATCGTAGCGTGGAGGCAATGTGGCCTTGATAAGTCACTGGGGGTGGGGGGGGGGGGGGGGAGGGGCGCCTTACCTGCGTACACAAGCCATCTAATTCCCGCGAGTTGGGTGGTGGTGGGGGTTGGACATCACATCAGTTGGTACTCGCCACTGTATTCCTCGACGCACTAAATCACACTCCTGGCCTTGTGACTTGGCGCATTAAATTGTTGAAAAATACCGCTGCTGTCGGGAAACATGATCGTCACGAACGGGTCTGCACCAATGTATGATATTCTTTGTGTGTCATGGTGCCTTGCAAAAGTTCCACAGGGGCCATGTGTCTCCACCCAGAGCCTAATGGAGCCGCCGTCAGCTTGTCTCCGTCCCGCGATACAGGTGTCAAGGAGCTGTTCCCCTGGAAAACAACTGATTTGCGCCCCCCTTCCCCCCCTTTGGCATGATGAAGAAGGTATCGGAACTCATCAGATCTTTCAACGCTCTGCCACTGCCCCAATTTCGAACACTACTGGCCATTAAAATTGCTACACCACGAAGATGACGTGTTACAAACGCTAAATTTAACCGACAGGAAGAAAATGCTGTGATATACGAGTACAAATGATTAACTTTTCAGAACATTCACACAAGGTTTGCGCCGGTGGCGAAACCTACAAGGTGCTGACATGAGGAAAGTTTCAAACCGATTTCTCATACACAAACAGCAGTTGACCGGCGCTGCCTGGTGAAACGTTGTTATGATGCCTCGTGTGAGGAGGAGAAATGCGTACCATCACGTTTCCGACTTTGATAAGGGTCGGATTGTAGCCTATCGCGATTGCGGTTTATCGTATTGCGACACTGCTGCTCGCGTAGGTCGAAATCCAATGACTGTTAGCAGAATATGGAATCGGTAGGTACAGGAGGGTAATACGGAACGCCGTGCTGGATCCCAACGGCCTCGCATCACTAGCCATCGAGATGACAGGCCTCTTATCCTCATGGCTGTAACGGATCGTGCAGCCACGTCTCGATCCCTGAGTCAACAGATTTGCAAGATAACAACCATCTGCACGAACAGTTCCACGACGTTTGCAGCAACAAGGACTATCAGCTCGGAGACCATGGCTGCGGTTACCCTTGACGCTGCATCAGAGACAGGAGTGCCTGCGATGGTGTACTCACCGATGAACCTGGGTGCACAAATGGCAAAACGTCATTTTTTCGGAAGAATCCAGGTTCTGTTTACAGCATCATGATGGTCGCATCCGTGTTTGGTGACATCGTGGTGAACGCACATTGGAAGCGTGTATTCATCGCCATACTGGCGTATCACCCGGCGTGATAGCATGGGGTGCCATTGGTTACACGTCTCGATCATCTCTTGTTCGCATTGACGGCACTTTGAACACTGGACGTTGCAGTTCAGATGTGTTACGACCCGTGGCTCTACCCTTTTTTCGATCCTTGCGAAACCCTACATTTCAGCAGGATAATGCACGACCGCATGTTGCAGGTACTGTACGGGCCCTTCTGGATACAGAAAACGTTCGACTGCTGGCCTGGCCAGCACATTCTCCATATCTCTCACCAACTGAAAACGTTTGGTCAATGGTTTCCGAGCAACTGGCTCGTCACAATAAACCAGTCACTACTCTTGAAGAACTGTGGTATCGTGTTGAAGCTGCCTGGGCAGCTGTACCTGTTTGACTCAATGCACAGGCGTATCAAGGTCGTTATTACGGCCAGAGATGGTTGTTCTGGGTACTGATTTCTCAGGATCTATGCACCCAAATTGCGTAAAAATGTAATCACATGTCAGTTATAATATAATGTATTTGTCCAATGAATACCCGTTTATCATCTGCATTTCTTCTTGGTGTGGCAATTTTAATGGTAAGTAGTGTATTTCAGTCGTAGTTGCCGAAGTCGTGGTGTTAACATTGGCACATGGATCGGTCGGCTGCGGAGACCCGTCATTAGGAGTATTCAGTGCGCTGTTTGTTTAGACACGCTTGTCCTCTGACCAGCATTATAGTGTGACGTTAGTTCCTCCACAGTTCGACGGGACGCTCACCACAGCACTCCTGGAACACCCGTCGAATTCTGCATTTTCCGAACTGCTCGTACCAAGCCTCTAGGCCATCACAATCTGCCCTCTGTCAAACTCAGATTCCACGCCTTCTCATTCTACATACAGACTACACGCTCACTGATGCTACATGCACCCTACGTATGTGTGACTAGCAGTAATTCCTCGCCATGTGAGGCTACTTACTGTAGCCTACTATCGATAGTACGCCGGTGGTCATAATGTACTGGCTCCTCACGATACCGATCGTACGACTCAGATACTACGAATCACGTTTGGTGATATCAATCGACGCCCAAGGAGTCAACTGTTTGCAGACTGTTCGGTAGACAACGTATCAAAAATGCGAAACTGCACGAACACTGGAACACTGTCTCATTAGAATGCCGTACAGACCCGGTGGCGATGATTTAAATAAAATAATCGTAGAAAGACGATTGCGAATGGGAAGTGAAATTAATTGAACTGTCTGCCGCCGATTTCCTATTAGACAGAATAATTTAGTTTCACCTGCCAACCTTTTGTAGCTGCCAGTCTCTTGTTGTTATGGCACAGGTGTTTGTCTGGTTTAGCAAGTGCTTCTACAAGATAAATAAAACGTTTGCCATGTAGTATCAGGGGAATGCTACCGACCAGAAGACAAAGAGATCTGGTAAAAATTCAGATAAATTGGCCACAAAATATATGAAATGTGAGGTAGCCTGTTACATTGTTCTCGAATAAACACAGACCATTTGAGTAGCAACATGGCACGAAAACGTCTTGCTGCAGTTAAGGACAAAATAATGGGAATCACTGAAGGTGTGAAATCAAATGTGAATAACTCGTCTAGACCCTTTTTAGGGAGAGAGTGCAAATTGACAAACACGTTAGATGTTGTTAAAAGTCAAGAGATCTACATCTGGTTCAAATGCCTCTAAGCACTATGGGACTTAACATGTGAGGTCATCAGTCGCCTAGTCGCAGAACTGCTTAAACCTAACTAACCTAAGGACATCACACACAGCCATGCCCGAGTCAGGATTCGAACCTGCGACCGTAGCAGCATCACCGTTCCGGACTGAAGCGCCTAGAACCGCTCGGCCACAGGGCCGGCGATCTACATCTGAACGGAATCCTGGCAGGAGCAGCACGAACAAAGTTATCACGGAAGCTTGGATAACTTCGTCATGTCTATCGATAGAGATGCTAGCGGAAGCATCAGCAGCAAATCACGACCGATATTACCGCGATCGTTCTATTGAGTATGACACTGAGTACCGAGTAATTGTAGAATTAACACGGACTGCTTGTCCATGGTTGCTATCAAGTGCAGCAAGCATGCACACAGACATGGAAATGACGGGGGCACCCGCATTAGTGCTGTCACGAAGAGGATCCTATAAAGAACTGCGACCGATTGAGGTGGTGAGAGCGCCTCTGTTCAAGATCGAACGTCGTAGCACAATTGGCGTCCACCGGCAGAAATTGGACCCCGCAGACAACCTGAGAAGGGTGGCGATTACAATTTGTGCCGGCTGTCGAAAGCCTGTCTCCCTGTGCTGGAGCTGTGCGAAATGATGGCTGCGGCTGGCGGAGGGGGGAGGGGGGGAGCGGGACACTGACGACTGACGTAGCGCCATTTCTGTGGAGGCGGGAAGGTCTCGCATCGTTGCGCCTCGAAGTGGCCGTGCTTGAAATTCAAAGTAACGGCTGAAAATTATTAGGAATAATTAAGCCGCAATCTGGAAAAATTCTCAACTCTCTCGAAACGAAACTGCTAAACCTACACCCACATTCTGCGAACCACTCTGGATTTCATGTTGGACGTAAGTTCCTCTGTACCAGTTATTAGGGATTATTATCGTTCTATTCGCATATACAGCACAGGAAGAACGACTGTTTAAACGCCGCTGTGTGTGCTGTAATTAATCTACTTTTTCCTGAAGATCCCAACGGTACCGATAAGCAGGGGGTTGTAATACATTACTAGAGTCATCATTTAAAGCTGGTTCCTGAAACTTTGTTAGTGCACTTTCACAGCATAGTCTCCGTCCACCTTCAAGAGATTGCCAGTTCAGGTCTTTCAACATCTCAGTGACGCTCTCCAGCGGGCCAAGCAAACCTGTGACCATTCGTGCTACTCTTCTCTCTGTACGTTGCTACTTCTATTTCGTACGTCCCCACACAATTGAGTAATATTCTAGGTAAGGTGGCGCGAATGATTTGTAAGCGATCTGTTTACAGACTGTATTTCTACAGTTTCTGCCAACAAATCAAAGATCTCCCACCTGCTTTTCCCCGCGAATGGGCCTATGCGATGATTCCACTTCTTGTCCCTACTCTGTGTTACTCCCAAGCATCTGTATGAGTGTACCAATTCAAACTCTGACTCAGTGACATTGATTATATATATTACGATAGTTGAAAGTTAAATTACTCAAAGCCCACTGTTTGAAGAAATTGCGGTAAATTAAGAATTCTGATTGGGACTGGTAATCTGGGGGAAGCAGAAATTGGCAGTGTGAAACTGTTGTCATTTTTCGAACTGCGCGACTCAGGCATCTGGAGAAGTATTTACAAATCTTATGTATTCACCAACAAGAAATTTTTGAATCCCATTTAAGGAGATCGTTTCAATGGCTTTATGATTTTTTTTAAAAAAAACCTAAATTCTTTCTCACCAGTGGAGATTTGTTTACCTGTCTTCTGTATAATCTTAGTGTTCAAAGAAATACTATATTTCACCCCATCTTGTAGAAAATCGTATTCGTATCTATGTTTGACTCAAGGAAACCAGCAAGCTGAAAGTTGAGACATCTGCGGCGCTGCTGCAAAACATTTTTTATCGACCTAAAACTGCACCCCATGTTACGTTTTACTCTCTGCGTAAGTAATTGAATACCACAGGTTTTTAACTCGCCTGTTTTCTCGTTATGAAGTGGTTCTGAAACTATTACCATTAATCAGAAGGCACTTACACGACTTACATGTGCCTTTCCAACGGCAGCTACAGTGCTACGTGGAATCCTAGCCGTGTTTCGTTTACGGCGACTCTCCAAATCAATGAGAGTTGAATGCTAGCTTAAGACGCAGAGTGGAAAAAAAGTCACCCACTCGGGATTCGATCCTACAATCCAGTCAAACGCTCTACCACAGCTTTCCTTTCTTCCGGGGCTCCATCCACCTCCACCACTAGATCGTCGCACCAGAAGCTCTCTCGAGTTATGATAGCTGTTCGCTAGGTGGCATTAATAACTTTTCTACGTGTTAACTTTAATTCGTCGTAATTCAGATAATATGTACAAAATATTAATAAATTGTACACAAAAATCTTTCTCGTAAATCAGTTCATCTATTCGTGAAAGCCGGATCAAAATCCTTACAGCAGCTCCTGAGAGTATCCTGCACATGCAGACGTGCGCAAGAAAGTGACTAGTATTTATACACTGTTTATAGAAGTTACCCACTTCGAAAACCAGTTCGCAGCGAAGAGTTATCGATCGCATCAGCACCAAAAAAAAACAAGCAGAGTTAGCGAGAGAGAAGCGAGCGTCTTAGAAACATTCGTGGTGTCTGTTCGGCAGATTGCGGTGGTAAACAGGATAGCCGTAGTATCATGACAGAGCTGATGCTGCCGTGATGACCCTCTCCCCCCCGCCCCGCACCCCCCCCCCCCCCCCGCACCCCTCCCCCCCCCCCCCCTCCGAACCCCCCCCTCCCCGCCTTCGGGCACAAAGCGAATAGCCATGTACAGTGCTACGTGCGAAGGCGTCGCCTTGTTCTTGTATGGCGAGAAACGGCCCCTGGCGGCATACCTGTCTCTGACTGGTCTGTATCGCTAACTCGCCTGGTACTAATGATACAGAGTGCCTTCAGAAAATATTATAAGTTTTCTGTTGAAAAAATTCTAGATCTCGTTACAAATGTTTAGAAGTTTTCGACCGGCCTACGTGGCCAAGCGGTTCTAGGCGCTTCAGTCCGGAACCGCATAGCTGCTACGGTCGCAGATTCGAATCTTGTCTCATGCATGGATGTGTGCGATGTCCTAAGGTTAGTTAGTTTTAAGTAGTCCTAAGTCTAAGGGACTGATGGCCTCAGATGTTAAGTCTCATAGTGCTTAGAGCCATTTGAACCATTTTTTTAGAAGTATTCGAAGTACTCATCTAGAGAATCTACACTTTTTCCAATGAGTTTTCCAGGCACAGTACGTGGCTAGGAAGAAACCGATGGGAACCTCATTCCGACTGGTCGACAGGTCGGCTTGGATCGCCTCACTGCCACCAAAACGGTGTCCATAGAGGGCTGTCTCAGTTCTCGGAAAGAAAAAGAAGTCTGTGTGAGCCAAGTGATCCGAAAGGGGGATGGAATAGCGTTACTAAATAGTGCTTGACCAAGAACTCACAGACGCATAGAGCGGTGGGGCTGGGAGCATTGTTGCGATAGAGTGTCCTCGGAGCGGTCATCTCTTCTAGCAGGCGAGGGACCCTTTTACTCAGTATTTTGAGAACTTCCATGTAGGATGCAGCGGGACGTACTGGAGATACAAATTTCGTATGGACCTCACCCTTACAGTGGAAAAGGACAATTAGCATAGTTTTCTCTTCTGACTTACTCGTTCTTTACGTTCTTTGTTCGTGGGATGCTGTGTTGTACCATTGAGCCCTCTGTCACTTTGCCTTCAGGTCGTACGAGAATGCCTGTTTCACCCCAGTATTTAAAAACTGTCAAAAAGTCATGCTAAATCTGAAAACGTTTCAAAAGGTGAAACACAATCGAGACACAATCGCCGTTCTGAACGTCTGTCAATACTTCTGGGAAAGAATTGGCGCACACTTTTCCGAAAGTTGAGATCGTTTGTCACGGTGACGGAGCACAGTGGCTTTTTGAAGCTGTACTGTCTGTGCAATTATACCAACACTGATTCGACTGTGAGAAGAGTTCAACGAAGCACCACATGAGTCACATTATCATCGGCGTGGCTGACTAATAATCATCTAGAGTAGGGACTGTCGGTCATCCTTTCCCGTCCATACTTAATCATCAACCACATCGAAACTTGCGGAGACGATAAAGCAGAGTCACTGTGTGCTAGCCGCAACAAATGGTTGGTATTTGTGTAGCTTTTGGTGAATCTGTCAAGAAGTTGGTCGCATGCTGTTGGAGCGTTTGCTCGATTGTGCGTCATGACATGTTCTTCTGAGACAAGTTCCACAACGTCAATGATATTAACGCAAGAACTGTCCCAACCTAATCCATCCCCACTGCCCGCACCCCACTCCTCACCCCTTTCATTCCCAAGCCCTCCGATCGTGGTGCGACGTACAGCCTCTTCACAAAAGAAATCTCATGGTTTACTTTATGAACAGATCTTGTATGTTATTATGTTCACGAAAGTGCAGCGATACGTACGCCATAAGCCCCACGGTCTATGAAATAAAACGGGTGGGAGATAAGAATCTGATAGAGGGGTTATACTTCAATACATTACTGGACCCTTCAGTGCCTTAATTTTGTGAAGGAAGTCGAGGGCCTCCACCATACATCACTGATGTAAGGAATTAAATGCTTTGCCAGAAATGTGACAATGAATGTATGACGTCAGCAGCTGTTAAGGGGGGACAGCTTTCCGATACACGAAGTGGTAAATCCCCCAGCTCGACTCGAGGCCGCGAAGTGCGCAACTTCCTATTGTTAGAAGACTGGTGATGCAGGCCGGCAATAATCTATTACCGCTGGGATGATGGCGCCAACTGAGCTGTTTTATTGGTGTCTCCCTAATTCCTTGCCCTCGCGCTGGAACGGTCGGAGCCTACGCCGTTAATCTGGATCCCGATTGCGGCTTATGACAGCAGTTGGAGAGGGGCCGGTGGAGGCGTCTTTCCCCGGTGCCGACGCTGACGCCACCGCCGCCGTCTCCAGCCTTCCATTGTTTGTGTCCGCCCTCGGTGTGCCGGCACAAACATCCACTCATTCTCTCTTCCTCCCTCCATCTGTTCCTCTCTGTCCGCCCGCTTCGTACACTTTCGCCACACCTCCGCGTCGCTGTGTTCGCTCCTCGCGCGATATGTTTACCCATGCGTGCGCGCGTGAAGGCACAGTTTCGCCAACACAGCGTGTGGTTTTCGCCGTCTCCACGGGCGCCCGTAAACACTGGCGCAACTGCTCCCGCACTGCGGCTTCAGCCGCCGGACGTGGCGCGATGCGACGCTCCATCACGCCTCAGGAGCCAGCGTTGCTAGTCTTCCGCAGCACCTGAACCCATCCCGCCGTTCCGCTCTCGTGTCCAAACACTGAACTGATACTCCACTACCACATTCGTCAGCCCCTACTTTCTCTTTTGTATCTGGTACGTAAGGACACTATACGGTAGATCAAACAACGTTTAGATTTCCATGCAATAAAGTTTTAGACGGCGTTGTGTACATAGTCCCGCGTAGGCAGCTCGTACACAACTTTCCCACTAGAGCGTGCCCCACTAAGCACAACAGCGCAGGCGCAGCGCTCGTCCGTCTCCGCACTACGAGATGGCGCTGTCTTAGAGACGGACCACATTCTGCTCCCGCCGATCCGCGTATTAATATATCTCGCAGCCAATGAGATTGCTGCTAACGTAGAACCTTTTCTCCTCGCGGATCACACTCGCGCAGTGATACCTGAACGCTCGAGATATTATAACGAGCGTACAGACCTCCGATTAGGCAGTCTGCATTAGTCTGTAGTCAAGTTTCGGTCTGCACCTAATAAGATTATCATATTCCTGGATATAGCCATCAAGAGAAATGTGTAGACACTTTGTCAAGTATCAGAGATATGTGAGAATAAGATTAGCGTTCCAGGACCAAAGGACCTTCAGATTGTCCATTGTAAATAGCATCCAGAACTAAGTTAAGTTATTTTTAGGCTTGTTATTATTTTAATAAATGTGTGTGAAAATTAATCAAGTTCTGTTTAAAGTTGGTCACCGTCAATCTGCTACTCTAAGCGTGCAAGTGGCATTTCTATCGTCTGACCTAACGGCAGAAGATAAACACGCCACGATAAGACCACGAGACATATTGCTGACACTCGCATACTCCGTTAGAGCGACAAGTCAAATAATCTGATGGTGTGTGTACCGAAGGTCTTACAGTACGCACACCACATACGGTTCATTGGGTAATACAATACTGAATTAGGTCTTACACATAAGGATACCATACGGCTGTTTTAATAACATTCAGGTGTTCCTGCTATAACGTTTAAAACAATGTATCGGATACTACAACACTGAATTAGGTCGTACATCCGATAGCACACTATTGTTTAGTTCGTCCCGGGCACTAGAGTAGAATATACACAAATGACGGCAAATGATACCAGCCGATACAATATACATATCAGAATACTACTCCAACATTTTTTACATAATTTCATGATGTTCTCTTTTTACCCTCGCGGATTGGTAAAGGATAGGAAGGTTGTGACGAAAAGTAATTAGAGCCATATTTGGGGCTAATACGTGATTCACTTCAATGATGACCACATGTGCAAAAGCACAGAAGCTGAGCAAACCATTACAGAATACAAATAAATACTTAAACTGAATATACAATCTGCTTAAAACGTTGCATATTTATATTTAGTAGTTTATAGTTCATTGGAAAGCTTAGAGGAAGGAGTAAACACAATGCCAAGCAAAATATTTGGAAAGTGTTGAGTTGATATGAAATCTCAATATTAAATGTGTAAACTATGTCGCAAATAGAAAATCCAAGGTACATTTAACTCTTGAAATAACTGATACTAAAATCATATTAGGACTTCATAACACACAAAAAATATATATAGAACCAGGAATCTAATATTTAGAGAAAAGTCCAAATTAAACTGTAATTTTGGTTTGACGAGTATCGAGAACATCCATTGAAATCAAATGCCTCGAACCACTGACAACAGGAATGCTAGATTATATTCATACCAAATATTATCATTTCGAAGAAACAGAAATATTACATTAAAACAAGTAACATTTGTTTGTTATTGAATGGTTATTTGAGACCACCGTAAAGAATTTAAAATTTTGTATTAACCTAGGAGCCAGTGCGATTTGTTTGTCACGGAAACCAGAATTGAGATATTTTAGGAGACAGCCATTAAGTGTAAATTCACTAATGTTCCATCGCTGGACAGCGACAGCGCTTATGTTGATTCCGAGACGTAAGTGTAGCAAAAAGGCCTAAGCAAACCATGAATATTATGGAAACTAATGGCCGACTTTTTATTTAAGACGATTAAATCCGTTATGGTTGTTCCTGATAGTTCGAGACTGCGTGTCTGGGGAAATGAACTACACGGCTTCGACTTCTATCAGATTATCGAGAACAAACCTAAGCACTTTGTGCCTACTCTTTTCGTTGGACAGAAATGGAGTCTTTAGCGCTGATCTCACATCTGACGTGACGATACACTACTTCCCGCCGACAATTCCAGCAGTTGCTGCACATCTGTTGCCAAATCTTATTCATTTAACATATATACGCTGCGTATGGATCATCTCCGTTCAAGTAACGTGTCATCTCTTAACAGGCGTTCACATAACTTAGCTGCTTGGTAAAAACTCGTTCACCCACTGTACTTTCCTCGTCTCAGCCATGCGGCATTCCGAAAGCATCTATTCCTTTAATTGTTTCTTGTCATTGGTTTTCTGGCCAAACAGGTCTTGTTTTATTGCTAGTTTACCTCTCGTAACCAATGAGAAGCTCCAGGATATCATGCTTTTATACTTTCATGTTTAAGGGGAACAATCTGTAAACACTGGGAGTGCCTGCAGCCTGAGCAGTACTCCTCTCTGCATGCGGCCTGATTTGACTGCGGCATGTCCACTCCATAATTTAAGGTCCCAAACACTTGTCGCGAAACGAGCGAGGTTGCGCAGTGGATAGCACACTGGGCTCACATACGCGAGGACGACGGTTCAAACCACTGTCCGTCTACTTAGATTTAGGTTTCCTGTGATTATCCTAAATCGCTCCAGACAAATGATGTGACGATTCCTTTGAAAAGGGTTCGGCCGATTTCCTTCCCTATCCTATCGTTATCCGCGCTTGGGTTCCCTATCTAATGGCCGCGGTGTCGACGCGACTTTGAACTCCAATCTTCATTCTTCCCTTCTTTACTTGCGGCGGAGCTGAACATTGATGTGAAAATGGGATATTGATATACTTAGTTCCTGATGATCACTATTCGTTTGTTAACAGTGTCAGAATTTTCTGCATTACTGTTATAGCTCTCGGACAAATATGTGTAATATGAGCTACTAAATTCCATTATTCGTGAAGAACGAGATACAGATATTTTCACGTTTCACTTCTTAGCTTTAAAGTGTGATTTCTCATCCGCTTGGCTATAAGAGCAATATATGCCCTTTCATGTTCAGCTACTGTAAAATTTGGTATGAACTCCTTGTCTGGATCAAAGAGGAGTACACCAAAGGCTTGGCTCTCTACCTTGTCTCTGGGGTCATGGGTCGCATGTTGTCATCAACATAACTTATTTTTTGAGTCATCAGTCTTCTGACCGGTTTGATGCAGCCCGTCACCAATTCTCCTCCTGTGCCAACTTCTTCATGTCAGAGTAACGCTTTCAACCTACGTTGGATGTATTCCAGACTCTGTCTTCCTCTACAGTTTCTTCCCTCAACAGCTACCTCTAGTACCATGGAAGTCCTTCCCTGATGTCTTAACAGATATCCCATCATTCCGTCCCTCCTCCTTCTCAGTGTCCTCTTCGATTATGCGAAGAACGTCCTCATTCCTTACCTTATCAGTCCACCTAATTCTCAACATTCGTCTGTAGCGTCACATCATAAATGCTTCGATTCACTTCTGTTCCGGTTTTCCCACACTCCATGTTTCACTGCCATACAATGCTGAGCCCCAAACGTATATCCTCAATTTCTTCCTCAAATTAAGGCCTACGTTTGATACTAACAGATTTCTCTTGGCCAGGTATGCCCTTTTTGCCAGTGCTAGTCAGCTTTTGATGTCCTGCTTGCTCCGTCTGTCACTGGTTATTTTGATGCCCCGGTAGCAGAAATCCTTAACTTCATTTACTTCGTGATCACCAATCCTGACGTTAAGTTTCTCACTCTTCTCATTTCTGCTACTTCTCATTACTTCCATCTTTCTTCGTAACACTAAGACAGTATTAACTAATCAATTCTCTACTTTCGGTACCAGTATCTGATCCTTCCAACCTTGTTCCATCTCGAATAGTGCGTGAGAAGAATATGTAGTCCGACTGAACCTGGAAAGTGCTGTCCTGAAATTTCAATAGTAAATCCATCCGAAGTTAAACCAGATGAGTATCAAAATACTTGAGCAAGAAAACAAAAGAGGAGCTGTCGAAGCAGTTCACTACAGACCGTCAAGTTCTGACGACTGAGGATCCTTGGCGGCGGCTGGCTGGCTCGCTGGCTGGCTGGTGTGTCAGGCAATGGCGGTGACTCAGAATCCCCGCCCCAGGTGTTTCCATTTATGGGCCGGAAACTTCAGGCTCACTTGCAGCTCCGACTTAACAGACGCCGCTGCTTACAACCAAACCTCCAGACGTCAGACACTCAGATCGGTAATGAACGTTGTCTATAGATATAATAGAATATCAACCAAAACACATATTTTTTCCGTGTTGTGTGCTGTCGTCCAGTAGAACACGCGTAAACGATAATTAAAAGTAACAGCAGAATCACAGAGCGCAGAAAACGCGTATCTGTGACTGATAGTTTCGTATATCTTGCGTGGGTCAGCTGGTAAAGCGTAATGTCGTAGTACCGAAGATCCCGCCTCAAAATTCCTCAGATGATATTTTGTTTTAACTGTTTTCGTGTGAAACTGTTATATGGGACAATATTTTCCTGACATGCATAAGGACTTTTCGAAGTTCGTAGTAATGTTCTTTTGGCAGCCTGATTTCGTTTCGTTAGTTGAAAGTAGCAAACCTATAGATTACATTTGTATTGATAGGTGTATCCAACCTTCACTGATAAAGCGTCATTACACGCCAAATGCCGACAGTCATTTAGAGGAGGAGCCGAATGATGCGTACATCATCCTCCGTAAATGGGCGGAGGAATCTACAACAAATAATAGCAAAAGTTATGGAATTAAGGGACCCTGGACAGTAGCCCATAACATACGAGCAGAATGAATACTTTAAAATTCTTGGCAGATTATAAGTGTGTGCCGGACCGAGACTCACACTCGGGACCTTTGCCTTTCTCGGGCAAGTGCTCTGCCAACTGAGTTAGCCAGGCACGACTCACGACCCATCCTCACAGCTCTACTTCCGCCAGTACCTCGTCTCCTGCCTTTCAAACTTCACATAAGCTCTCCTGCTAACCTCACAGGACTAGCACTTCTGGAGGCACTTTCTTGCAGAAGTGCTAGTCTTGCAAGGTTCTCAGGAGAGCTTCTGTGAAGTTTGGAAGGCAGGAGACGAGGTGCTGGTGGAAGTAGAGCTGTGAGGATGGTCGTGAGTCGTGCCTGGCTAACTCAGTTGGCAGAGCACTTGCCCGAGAAAGGCAAAGGTGCAGGGTCTCGGTCCAGCACACACTTATAATCTGCCAGGAAGTGTCATATCAGCGCTCACTCCGCTGCAGAGTGAAAATTTCTTTCTGGAAGCATGAATACTTACAGATTATCCAGCACACTCTTGTACCGATGCCACAAAATGAGATACAGACGTAGGGGGTTCTGTGCTGAATTCCTCACAATAAGAATATACAGGTCTACTATAAATGATTCATTCATTTTCAGAGCTATATATTTTCCGAAGAATTATATGTACAAATATGATTGATATATGAATAGCACCGCAAACTCATCAAGATTCCATTTCCCTTTCTAAAAATGTTCTATTACGGCCCCTTCTGTTACACGACACACATTCAAGGGGTGGTGAAGTTTGATCCATACCCGCTGTACGTGCTGGATAAAATGGTTCAATGACTCTGAGCACTATGGGACGTAACTTCTGAGGTAATCAGTCCCCTAGAACTTAGAGCTACTTAAACCTAACTAACCTAAGGACATCACACACATCCATGCCCGAGGCAGGATTCGAAACTGCCACCGTAGCGGTCGCGCGGTTCCAGACTGTAGCGCCTAGAATCGCTCGGCCACTCGGGCCGGTCGTGCTGGATAATCTGTAAGCATTCAACTGTGGCTTTGGTACGAGCTATTGTCCAGAATCCCATTATTCGACATTTTTTATTAGTACTGTATTGGCTGTAGATCCTTCCTCGTTCTTATGGAGGATTATGAACGCACCATTCAATCTTTTTCTAATTGAATGATTTTTTGATTGCAATGTTACGAGGTGGATTCGCTGCACCGATAAATTTAGGAGCATACTCGTGGATAGTGCCTAGATGTTTTGGTGTAAATGATCCATGATCTCCGGTAGCTCGTTGCAGACCAGTCCTATTTCGTTTGGTATTCCAATACTGTTCATCTTTACGTCTGTATTGCACTGAAAATACCTATACGGTACTGCAAATGTCGACGATATGTCCTTTGGAAACAGACCTGCCCCAATCACCTTTCTTCGTTTTCACGACAGTAGTGCTGCCCATTTAGCTCTTCACCGGCAAGTATGCGTTCAGTACTGCTCTGTTCAGTCTTGGTACTGTTTTTTTGGCAGTGTTCTTTGTACTAGTATGGCCAGGTCTTCCAATGAAGATTTGGCCTATATGCACCTCGCATACGGGGCCACTGAACGCACTGGGAGAGCAGTGCACTGATGGTATGCTGAGCTGTTCCCTCATGGAGAGTAACCGACCCACATCACGGTTGCATTTGTACACATACTCATACGAGAAACCATATTCTTCTGCGGCTGCATAGTAAATGCCTTCCATTTGTTGTCACGGTAATAGAAACACAAATGACTATGGCAAGCAAAAGCATAAATTCGTTGTCACTGTTCAACGAGCCACCGGTGGCCACGGCTCGCTTGATACCCAAAATGCTTAGAAAATATACGTCTACATCTACATGGATACTCTGCAAATCACACTTAAAGTGCCTGGCAGAAGGCTCATCGAATCACCTTCACAATATTTCTCTATTATTCCACTCTCGAACAGCAAGCGGAAAAAACGAACACCTATATCTTTCCGTGCGAACTGATTTCCCGTATTTTGTTATGATGATGGTTTCTTCCTACGTAGATCGCCGTCAACAAAATATTTTCGCACTCGGAGAAGACAGTAGGTGATTGAAATTTCGTGAGAAGATTTTGCCTCAACGAAAAATGCCTCTGTTTTAATGGTGCCCTCCCAAATCCTGTATCATGTCCGTGACACTCTCTCGCCTATTTCGCGATGAAACAAAACGATGTACTCCGTTAATCCTACCTAGTAAGGATCCCAGACCGCGCAGCAGTACTACAAAGAAAGGGCGGACAACCCCGTAGTGCAGGCAGTTACATTTTTAAGTGTCCTGACAATAAAATGCAATCTTTGGTTTTCCTTCCTCGCAACACTTTCCACGTGTTCTCTCCAATATAAGTTATTCATAATTGTAATTCCTAGCCATTTAGTTGCATTTACGGCCTTTAAATTAGACTGTTTTATAGTGTAACAGAAGTTTAACGGATTCCTTTTAGCACACATGTGGATGACCTCACAGTATTCATTACTTAAGGTCAGATTTGCATCATTCTGATATCTTTTCTAAAGCGTTTTGGAATTGGTTTGGATCTTCTGATGACTTTACTAGTCTACAAACGACATCATCATCTGGAAACAAGACGGCTGCTCAGATTGTCTCCTGTTTTTATAGATAAGGAACAGCAGAGGACCTGTAGCAGCACCTTTGGAGCGCCAGAAATCGCTTCTGTTTTACTCGACGACATTCCGTGGGTTACTACGAACTGTGACCTATCTAACAGGAAATCAGGAATCCAGTCGCATAAGTCAGACGATATTCCATAAGCATGTAATATCATCACAATCCCCTTGTGTGCCAAAGTGTCAAAATGCTTCTGGAAATCTAGAAATACAGAATCAATTTGAAATCCCTTGTCGACAGTAGTCAACACTTCTTATGAGTGAAACGCTAGTTGTCTTTCACAAGAATGAAGTTTTCTAAGTCCTTATTGGCTGTGTGTAAATAGACCATTATCTTCGAGGTAGTTTATAACGTTCGAAAACAATGTATGTTCCAAAATCCTGCTACATATCGACTTGAATGATATAGGGCTGTAATTTAGTGGACTGCTACTGCTGCCTCTCTTGAATAATGGTATGACCTGTGCAACTTTCCAGTCTTTGGATATGGATCTTTCATCGAGCGAAGGGTTGTATATGATTGCTAAGTATGGAGCTATTGCATCAGAATATTCTGAAGTAAGCTAATTGGCGTACAATCTGAAGCAGAAGACACTTTTATTAAGTCATTTAAGTTGCTTCCCTACTCCGATAATATCTACTTCTAAGTTGCTCATGTTGGCAGCTGTCCTTGATTCGAATTGTGGAATATTTACTCCGTCTTCTTTGTTGAAGAAATTTCGGAAGGCTGTGATTAATAACTCTCCTTTGCCAGCACTGTTGTCGACAGTACTTCCATTGCTGTCGCGCAGAGAAGGCATTGTGTCTTCCCGCTAGCATGTTTCACATACGAGCACAGTCCCTTTGGATTTTCGGCCGGGTTTCAAGACAAACCTTCGTTCTGGTAACCGTAAGCATCTCGCATTGAAGTCCGCGCTAAATTTCGAGCTTCTGAAAAAGATCGCCAATCTTGAAATTTAGCGTTCGTTTGGATTTGGCATGTTTTTTCCGTTGTTTCTGCAACATTATTCTGACTCATTTTGTGTATCAAGGGTGGGGAAGAGGGGTCAGCTCCGTCGATTGTTAAGTTATTTGGCATAAATCTCTCAATTGCTGGAATACTATTTCTTTCAATTTCAGCCACATCTGGTCGTCCGTTACATTTTTAATTTTTTAAGGAGTGGTGATTGTGTCTCAGAAAGGCGTCAACTGAATTTTGATCTACTTTTTTGAGTAGCTATATTTTTCGTTACTTTTGGAGGATTTTAGGGTTATAATATTCAACCTCTCTACGACAACCCGGTGTTCACTAATGAATCTATCCCTCTTAATACTCGTTATTAGCTGAGGATTGTTTTTTGCCAAGAGTGTGTTTTCACAACCGTTCACTATTCGCATGGGTTCATGAACTAACTGCTCGAAATAATTTTCAGAGAAAGCGTTTAACACAAATTCGGATGACGTTTTATTCGTAACTGCGGATTTGGACATACATTTTCGCCAACATATCGAGGGTGCCCGCATCTCGTTGTCGTGCGGTAGCGTTCTTGCTTCCCACGCCCGGGTTCCCGGGTTCGATTCCCGGCGGGGTCAGGGATTTTCTCTGCCTCGTGATGGCTGGGTGTTGTGTGCTGTCCTTAGGTTACTTAGGTTTAAGTAGTTCTAAGTTCTAGGGGACTGATGACCATAGATGTTAAGTCCCATAGTGCTCAGAGCCATATCGTGGGTAATTTAAGTCACCACCAACTGTAATTGAATGAGTCGGGTGCGTGTTATATTAAAATGAAGTTTACAATGCCCTCTGTACCGTTGTAGCGAGAAGGAAGCGACTTCTTTGGTTTCTGTATCACTAACCAGGTGTCTTGCTGCTTCCGTAGTCCCTCGTCGCACAGTAGTAGCGCTCAGGCGCCAGGTTCCATGTAGGTTGAGATCCTGCTGAAGTGGAGTGGGTCGGGATGCCAGTTGTTAAATGGTAACAACTTTTTGTACGATACTAGTTTTAATAAAGAATAATTTGAAGCACACGTCATAGAATATCCATTATGGCTGCTCTTGGCTACGCCGTTATAGTCAACCTTTTAAAACACATTAACACATTTCTCACTTTCCCTTCTCGTGATAGACACTTTCCGCGACACGTGGCGTTCGCTGGTAACTAACCTTTACTTTATCTCTTGTTTAACAGCTGGAATATTTAATCGCGACTGTTCTTTCGGAGCCGCCTCCGGTTACTCGACCGTGCGTTATGAGGGGCGCCTCCTACAAACTCGCCCTGTCTTCCTGACGGACAAGAGAGACCCCCCCACCTTTCTCCCTCAGCCAATAGGGACACTTCGCTCCTACATACACATACACACACACACACACACACACACACACACACGCACACACACACACACACACACACACATATATATATATATATATATATATATATATATATATATATATATATGTGTGTGTGTGTGTGTGTGTGTGTCAGACCCACCATACTTGCTCCGGACACTGCGAGACGGCTGTACAAGCAATGATCACACGCACGGCACAGCGGACACACCAGGAACCGCGGTGTTGGCCGTCGAATGGCGCTAGCTGCGCAGCATTTGTGCACCGCCGCCGTCAGTGTCAGCCAGTTTGCCGTGGCATACGGAGCTCCATCGCAGTCTTTAACACTGGTAGCATGCCGCGACAGCGTGGACGTGAACCGTATGTGCAGTTGACGGACTTTGAGCGAGGGCGTATAGTGGACATGCGGGAGGCCGGGTGGACGTACCGCCGAATTGCTCAACACGTGGGGCGTGAGGTCTCCACAGTACATCGATGTTGTCGCCAGTGGTCGGCGGAAGGTGCACGTGCCCGTCGACCTGGGACCGGAGCGCAGCGACGCACGGATGCACGCCAAGACCGTAGGATCCTACGCAGTGCCGTAGGGGACCTCACCGCCACTTCCCAGCAAATTAGGGACACTGTTGCTCCTGGGGTATCGGCGAGGACCATTCGCAACCGTCTCCATGAAGCTGGGCTGCGGTCCCGCACACCGTTAGGCCGTCTTCCGCTCACGCCCCAACATCGTGCAGCCCGCCTCCAGTGGTGTCGCGACAGGCGTGAATGGAGGGACGAATGGAGACGTGTCGTCTTCAGCGATGAGAGTCGCTTCTGCCTTGGTGCCAATGATGGTCGTATGCGTGTTTGGCGCCGTGCAGGTGAGCGTCACAATCAGGACTGCATACGACCGAGGCACACAGGGCCAACACCCGGCATCATGGTGTGGGGAGCGATCTCCTACACTGGCCGTACACCACTGGTGATCGTCGAGGGGACACTGAATAGCGCACGGTACATCCAAACCGTCATCGAACCCATCGTTCTACCATTCCTAGACCGGCAAGGGAACTTGCTGTTCCAACAGGACAATGCACGTCCGCATGTATCCCGTGCCACCCAACGTGCTCTAGAAGGTGTAAGTCAACTACCCTGGCCAGCAAGATCTCCGGATCTGTCCCCCATTGAGCATGTTTGGGACTGGATGAAGCGTCGTCTCACGCGGTCTGCACGTCCAGCACGAACGCTGGTCCAACTGAGGCGCCAGGTGGAAATGGCATGGCAAGCCGTTCCACAGGACTACATCCAGGATCTCTACGATCGTCTCCATGGGAGAATAGCAGCCTGCATTGCTGCGAAAGGTGGATATACACTGTACTAGTGACGACATTGTGCATGCTCTGTTGCCTGTGTCTATGTGCCTGTGGTTCTGTCAGTGTGATCATGTGATGTATCTGACCCCAGGAATGTGTGAATAAAGTTTCCCCTTCCTGGGACAATGAATTCACGGTGTTCTTATTTCAATTTCCAGGAGTGTATATATATATATATATATGACGTCACGTTTGTGGACATTGTGACGGAAGTTTGTCTCAGAAAACTGTACACTGTCTCAGATTGTAAGATCCTATTCCCGAATAGTCGGATATTGTCCCCACTAAGGTTGCAAAACATTGCCTCTTATGATTTTATCCCTAATGCTCCTTGCTGACGCATACTTGTCAGATGTACATTTAGTCTGGCTGCTAATGAGCATTCCCGATCGTATAAATGGGCGTAATACTTGGCCTAAACACGTGAAGGGAATCCACGTATGCATTACAAGTTTTCTTTGAACCTTTCAGCAACTGCATCATCTGACTTGGGAGATCCGTAAAAGGATCCAATTACATTTTATTCCGGTTGTCAAGCATTACCTCTGCCCGTTACTAACTGACAGGAACAGTAGTTCTAAGTTCTAGGCGACTGATGACCTCAGAAGTTAAGTCATATAGCGCTCAGAGTCATTTTTAATAGTTTTCGGCGCGCTGCCGACATAACGCAATTATTAATTGATACTAATTGTCGACATACAGACAGACCAAGAAAGTTTCGCAGATTTTCGCACTTACGTTACCGTATAATAGTGACTTATTAAGATTCATAATCACGAAAAGCCTTAAAAACAGATACATTGATTAAAATATTTTGTCACGTTTGCAACTTCATTATGGAGACATGGAAACTCTTCCTGAAGGAACAACATAGACCTTCTGGACCGTTTTAACGTAAAATCATTTGCCTTTCAACTGGAACTGCACTGCAGATCAATCCATTCCATCTGCACAAACATAGGGACGCTTCCAACTGCTACGCAAACAGTGACGAAAACAGATGTTAGATTGGCAATCTCCACAAAAGGTTTGGAAAAATACTCTTGTAATGCTTTCAAGGCCACAATGAATTCTTCGAAACCCGCATTTTCTTGAACAGAGTTTTGGACAAAGTTTTTGCCAGAAATAGTACCTTACACAATGCGATTTTCTTTTTAAACGCATCCCCACTAAAATAAGAAATAACTGTTTCTCGTATTTCAATGTCTTACTGTAGACAGTGTACAGTCTAGTTCACTTAAAGTGTGAGGTCTACGATCCATTTCGGATGTTCTAATTTTCTACTTTCTTTCTTTTAACCTTTAAAAATTCAACAACAGCGAGTTTTAAGTCGAAAAATCGCTCAAAGCATGCCCCTTGATTTAACCAATGTATTTCGCAGTAACTATAAAGTCTCTTCATTCAGTTCCCTCGAAAACTGTCAATTAAGTCTTCACATTCTTGCTACATGGTGTTCTAACGTCGTTCCATAGCTAATATGCCGTATCCGTCGATTATGTGACTGCATCAGAGGCATTGAGGATTATTTCCTGTCATTTCCACTCATTGTAAAGACTTGTTATGAAATATCGCCAGTCTGGCGCCGGCCGGTGTGGCCGTGCGGTTCTAGGCGCTTCAGTCTGGAAACGCGTGGCCGCTACGGACGCAAGTTCGAATCCTGCCTCGGGCATGGATGTGTGTGATGTCCTTAGGTTAGTTAGGTTTAAGTAGTTCTAAGTTCTAGGCGACTGATGACCACAGATGTTCAGTCCCATAGTGCTCAGAGCCATTTGAACCATTTTTGAACCAGTCTGGCCCTTTTTGTGAAAACAGCCTCTGGACCTGTGAACTTCCTTTACACCATGAACGAATAGCGAAGAGTCAATAGCGCATGGCACCACGATTCTGCCGAACAGAGGAAAATCGTACGGACTTAAACATGCAGCACCGTAATAGTAAATGATTGTGCCACTGTGACGAGTACTTCCGAGAAAGACGGAGCAAAACCGAGGCAGCCGCATCGCACAAGTGCCCGCACGCGCTTGCGTGTGGTATGGCACACCTTGGTTCAATGTGTTGCTTACTTTGCCCCTAGATCATCTGCGTACGAGCGTGTCTTTGTACTTCTGCGAGTGTTCGTGTGTGTGTTTGTATATATGTAGCTGAAGTGTGTTATAAGAAATATCTGGCATAAACTCAAAACGGAAAACAAGTTATTTGTTTCATTACTGGCTTTACAATTTCAGTATAACAAGTTTATCAATTAGTATACAGAGCCTTTTGCTAAGTGCCGTGAAACAGAAGTTTCCAGAAGGATTTCGGATGCTCTGATTATTCATGATATTGCCTCAATACCGAATGTGAGAGATAGTAGAGTTTCAAGCAAGTAATGGCTATTGCATCCCCACCGTTTTCGTGAACGATTCTACGCTTGATCCCTACAACAGTCGCCGCTAACGCGCGAAGGATTCATTTTTAGTGTGGGCTTTCATCGCCGCACGCCCCGTCTAAAAACTCTTCAGAAATTCGGAGTTTTATGTGTAAGTAATGACTTGTAGACGGTGCCTTATCAAGGTCCTGGTAATGGGAACCAGTTAGGAGGCGCCATAAAAACAAGATGTGATTATGGGGGAGCAACGTTACTGCTGAGGGCGACTTCCGCTTCTTACGACCGTGGCTCCGCCCTGCGCAGCTCGTTAGCAGAGGGCGCCTGGCAGGGGAGATGGGAAAGGGGGGGGAGGGGGTCGAGGGTCCCAGGATTAACCTGTACCAACGTCTGTAGCTCGACTGCAGTGCCTGCATTGCGCTTATACTACACACAGCGAGAACGTCGTCTCGATCCTGTATCAGCTGAAATTTCTGCTGCACTTATTGGCAGGTGGCACTTAAAGTGTTCAACAGTGCACTCAGATGTTACTGAAGTCTTACAGAAGTAAAAGGATTATTCAACGTAGGGGAAGGAGAAGCAAGACAGGGAGGTAGGGTATGACAGGGAAGGGCTATAAGCTACAGTGCCATCTGTGGATAGCTACGTCGACATCATCAATACACAGGTCCCAGAGTGTTGACATTGCTGAACCTTAGTTTTGCGGCGGCTTCTGCGAGCTTTGCAAGGTACTTACAATTGTTATACTGATTTGCAATGTTTTACACCTTTCGAGATCCTAAAACATGTTTTTCGTGAACATTTGTCCAGACTGTATATATAGCACTGAATAGTACATCTTATTTACAGTAAACTGCTGTGTCAGTAGTCAATGCTCACTAAATAGTGTTCATGTAGGCGTAACATAACCAGACATCATGGTAGGGGGCAAGACAGGGTGGGGCAACATGGGGAGCTTCCCCGTCTTGCCCCTACTATTTGTCCAACCATTACGTTCTTATCGTCTCATGTGTTTACCTCGTTACGGGTTTTGAACATGTACATTATACGTTGAATACAACTGTAAATAGAATGCTATTCGTTATTCCAACGCTTCCTAATTAATTACAAAGTGTGCCTTAGGCTACATGGTGAATAAAAATACACAAAACGTGCAAAGTCAGTATTTTCGCTATGCTTTAACGACTGACTATTGGAAATATGGTATTTACTATATAATATGGATTACCAGGGATGATCTGACTCAATAGTACGTTCCACGTGTTTTATTTCAGATGGTTCGCCAGTATCGGCGACAAAAGTCATTGGAGTCAATGGAAGGCGCTGTAAATGCTGTTATGGAAGGTCATATGGGTTGTTTCAGGGCTCCTCGACAGTTCAACGTGCCACAGACAATGACTGAACGACATGTGGCAAAGAAACGTGCTAATCCTGGCTATACAGTTGCGAAAAGGTTAGAACTAATCACTATTGTGTTTACCATCTAACAGGCGTGGAAAACCCGTTGTTTTAACCGGATATCCTTATAGGATATCTGAAGAAATTAAACGAAAATGAGTTCCCAAACGTGCTGCATGTACACGAAAAATCTTCTCAAAGACGTTTAATAAACCTGGGATACCACCAAAAGGACATTATGACAACGAAAAAGTGACGAACGTTACTGACGTCTTAACCAGCCCTTCATGCTCAAGGGATAATAACCTGAGGTCGAATGACAACGAGGAAGAGAGTGAAGAATGACTTCTCTGAATGAGGCTGGATACGGTGTATTAGCTGTGGACGCTGGGCCCACGACTCTTGTGCAGGGATAGAAAGTGATGATGACGAGGCTGTCCACACTTGTGTACTATGCGAAATTAAGAGGCCCAAATAAAACGTAATACCTGATTCTACAATTCGCAGAACCAGTTTTCGAAGCCTTATCGTCACATGCTTTCGTTATTCCAGTCCTTATTTAAGCTTTAGAGATGAATTTATGCTAGTTCCCCATCTTACCCCGCATATGGGGCAAGACGGGGAATTGGTAGTTTATGTTTCAAATCGAGATATTTCTAACTAAATGTAACAAGTTTGCAGGTTTCTTTGCATGCTATCGTAATTCAATGGTTAAGTAAACAAATGATACTCAGACCTACTTGAATTCGTTTATTTTTGTCCCTTTTATAAGGGTTTAAAGTTAGCTTCCCCATCTTGCCCCGCCTTCCCCTACATTTGTGCAGAACAAATTGTATCGGAAACTCATTCGTCTGGATGGGAGGATCGAAATTTGTGCTAATCCATAGGGCAGGATCGCGTTTTCATGCAACTGCTTCTACATGATTATTCTCCAATTCACAATTATGTGCTGGGCAGAGGATTCATCGAACCACTATCAATTTACTGACTAATACACCCTCCAATAGATCGTGGGAAAAATGAAAACCTAAATCTCTCAGTGTGAGCTCTGAATTCTCCTGTTTTATTAGGAAGGTAATTACTCTCTGCCGATTCAACAAAATGTTTTGGTATTCAGAGAATAAAGGCAGTGACTGATATTTCGTTGAAAGATGATTCTACATAAAAGCCGCTTTTATTACGATTCTCCCTATAACTTCTCTCAGCCACGACATTTTTTCCCTAACTTCGTGATAGCACAAAACCAACTGTCCTTCTTGGCTCTTTTGCGAAGCCCTCCTTTAGACCTGTCTTTGAAGCATCCTACACCATGAAGCAACACTCAGGAAGAGAATGAACAAGCATTGTGGAGGCAAATTCGTCAGTAGATCTGAAATTAAAATCTTATGGGTTGGTAGGCCGCGTCATGTTTCTTTTAAAAGATCGACGTTTTGACCTTTCTCCTCTGCAGGGATCTGTTTTAGGTTTGCCTGCGCAATGTGGGGTCTATGACGCGTGGCTACGGCAAAATGTATATAGGCGAGAGGGGAAATATTGTTAAAGCACATATTAAGAAACAAGCAATACCACACGGGCTAAAACAAAAGTGTAAAATTGGGGGTAGCGCAACACCACGAGAAATCTTTTCTTTCAATAACGTACGTGTGCTGGCGGAGGAAACCAACATATATAAAGGAAAAGCCAGAGAAGTCATTGAAATTTCTAAGAACGGACGTAACTGCAATAGAGACGATGGCTGTAAGATTCCGGCATTTTAGCTCCCATCCATCAAGGAAGTGAACAGAACGCCGCGGCGAGCGACCAGTGAAAATAACTTCCTATACGACACCCCTGCGGATAATAATATTTTGGACAACATTCTGCCTCTCTCGCTCTGCCAGTTTCTTCTTGTCGACAATGATGACCCACCAGTACCAGCAAGAAGAACTTCAACCAATAATTCTTTTCCGGCGTAAGTGTGGGAAAAATCTTTTTCTAACCAAACACGTGGGCCGCCTTCGGTAGTAACAAGGCATTTAGCCAAAAACTCCCTTCTTCGGCAATATAGCAGAAAAAATTCACTTAATGTTTAGTGACGATGGCCCACCGATGATAGCCACAAGAATTTTACCCAATACTCCCATGTGAACAGTACAGGTCGGAAAAACTTCCCTTCGTAAGAGCTGGCGACAGTGGTCTCCGACAGCGTGCAATCAGTAGTGGACACCACAGCATCTTGAAGGAGATCCCAGCAAAAGGTATCGAAACGTCGATCGTTTAAAAGAAATATTACGCGGCCTAGCACCGAACTACATTTATCTAAATGATCTGCCCTCTAGTATTACATATAATTCTAAAATATTTCTGTTTGCTGATGACACAAGCTTGGTAGTAAAGGATGTTGTGTGCAACATTGACTCTGTTTAGTGCAGTTCATGACATAAGTTCACGGCTTCTAGAAAACAAACTAACGCTAAATTACAGAAAGACCCAGTTTTTACAGTTTCTATCACACAGTTCAGTAAACTCAACGTTTTGATTTCACAGAATGGGCATATGATTAGTGACTCTGAACAAATTTCTAGGTGTTCAGATAGTAAACTGTCGTGGGAAGCCCAAAGACTTAAGACTGCCGCTGTTCGAACGATATCTGAAGCAAATGATCATTTGACAAAAATATTAGTCTACTTTGCTTCTTTTTATTTGCTTATGCCGTATGGTATTATATTTTTGGGTAATTCTCACCATTATCAAACGATATATTTGGCTCAGAAACGAGCAGTTCGGTTAACAAAAAAATGGCTCTGAGCACTATGGGACTCAACTGCTGTGGTCATAAGTCCCCTAGAACTTAGAACTACTTAAACCTAACTAACTTAAGGACATCACACACATCCATGCCCGAGGCAGGGTTCGAACCTGCGACCGTAGCGGTCGTGCGGTTCCAGACTGGAGCGCCTTTAACCGCTCGGCCACTCCGGCCGGCAGTTCGGTTAACACCTCTTCATTAGTCTCGGTATTTTTGACATTGGCCTCTCAACAAATATATATTCGTTACTGTCGTTTCTTATTAACAATATGAGCCTGTTCCCAAGAATTAGCAGCTTTCACTCGGTTAATATTAGGCAGAAATCCAGTCTGTATTAGGATCGCACTTTCTTGGCTCTTGTACAGAAAGGTGTGCAGCATACTGCTGCATCCATTTTCAATAAGCTACTCCAAGAATTCGAATATCTTAGCAGTAATCCACGCGCTTTCAAATCGAAACTGAAGAGTTTCCTCATCGGTCACTCCTATTTTGTCGAGGATTTCCTTGAAAAATTAAGCTGATTCCTATGTTACATTGTTGGTTTAGCTTACTTGAACTTACGGCTTGTCTTTTTTTAGGTTCATAAACATTTTATCTGTTATTAATTTTGTGTTGTAAGTTCATGTACTGATACGTTCCATGACCTTGGAGATTTGCTCCTCAATTTGGTCCTACGGAACTGGACGTGTAAAATATAAAAAAAAATGAAATTTTAACACCCACGCCAACGGCCACAAAATCCTGCGCAGTTACATATGGTAGATCGGTTGCATATTACAAGTGTTCTTCCAGTAAAGTATGGTCTTCGGTTTGCCTTCTACCGGCACGCTCGTTGTTTTCCTGCGCGCCTTGCAGCTCGGAGTGTACCAGACGGTAGATGCGTCATTGCGAGGGCAGATGCCGTGCCATTCTGAGCTTTCCTAGGACGGCGCGCCACATCGGAAAAGAGTCTACAGTTTGGAGTGCCAGTGTTAACAGCAGTTTGGGGCACATTAGGAGGCCGCTGTGGACTGCCACTGACAAGCTGTGGTATGACGCCGGTGCATGGTGTGGTGCGCTGGCGGCTGACTCAAGGAGCTGCCGCGGGCGACGCCTGGTGGACACGGAAGTCATTGGTGCGCAAGTGGTCGCTTCAGCTTGTGCCAGCGCCAAGGTCCACTGTGCGGCAGGCAAACAACAGGTTCAATACCAGGTCTGGATGGCATGTCACCATTGCTTGCCTTCATATTCGGTGTGACTGGCAAAGGAGTGACAGAAGGTTTCAGCCGCTGACCGAAACGAGCCCCTGGACAGCTATTGCCGGCCGGAATGGCCGAGCAGTTCTAGGCTCTACAGTTTGGAAACGCACGACCGCTGTGGTCGCAGATTGGAATCCTGCCTCGGGCATAGGTGTTTGTGATGTCCTTAGGTTAGTTAGGTTTAAGTAGTTCTAAGTTCTAGGGGACTGATGACCACAGCAGTTAAGTCCCAGAGTGCTCAGAGCCATTTTTTTGGACAGCTATTGACTCGAACAGACTGTACAGGAAACCGCCGGGGAACCGAGCAGCGTGGTGAAGCAGCAGTGTTTGGGGTGGCCAGCTGTACTCAGAGTGGAGCTGGTTAGCGGTTAGAGCTTCTTGTTGGTGTTTGGGAGAAGGCAGAGTGTCACAGTCAATAAGGAGGGCGGGTTTTGTTTTTGTTTTCTCTTAGGGCGTAAAATCAACTAGCGTCCTTCTCGCCGACATCAGAACTGTAAAACATGAAGAGATGGAGAGAAGCTGAAAACGACTGAAAATCGACGGAAGAGAAGACAACTAAAATCAGGGACGTGGAGAAAGGTCTGTAAAGTTCACCGTAGAGAAACGGAGGTGCTGGACTAAAAATTAAATGCCTTTCGCCATATTGCTACGACGGACAGAAAGTAACACGCGGTCGACAGTCCGCGCGTCGTTCGCCAAAATGGCCAATAACTCAGATGGGAAAAGCAAAAGAGAACGTAAGTAGTTAAAAAAGGAGCATTCCGTCAGGAAATGGTGAACTGTCAAAGGTTGAGCGCAATGAGCACAAAGTGGTGGGGAGCGCCATTTAACAAATGGCGAAGGCTAAAAAGACAGTTCCGGATACGCAACCTACCTCAAATAATGTCCTCATGGTGATAGGGCAGCGAGGGGGTGATCCAAGCCACTGGGAGACGCTTAATAACCCAGAGCTTGTTCCAATGAAGGGAGGACCAGTGGTGACGCCAAAGTAACACCACCTGCTGACAGACGGCAACACAGAGATCATCGGAGGTACTGTAAGAACTAGCGGGCTGAGGTACGAAGACTGCAGCCTTGTCAGCAGCGTCAACGGCCTCGTTTCCTGTCAGAACGACGTGACCAGGAACTCAAATAAACATCACAGAGGTTCTATCAAGAATGAGCAAGTGACAGCTTTCCTGGACCCTTTGCACCAAAGGATGGACGGTGTACAACATACAGAGGCTCTGCAGGACGCTGAGAGAGTCGGAGCAGACGATGCAATTTAAAATCCTTTATCGCCAGGTCTACTGCGTGGCCTGATACATGGCGAAGAGCTCTGCTGTAAATATAGAGCAGTGTTGCTGAAGCCCATACCGACAAATTTCGGAGCCAATGTTGGAGGCACAGCCGACACCACGGTCAGTCCGAGAGCCATCAGTGTGACTGAAGGCGGTAGAGCGAGACTGGAATGGAGTTTTTAGGAAGCGAATGAAGGCCAAGGTGAACACCGGAACAGTGGTGGAGAGGTTGGTTACAGCAAGACAGTGCAGAGCACAAAGTGGTGCGTGCTTTCGTGGGTCATGTGTTAGTTATAAGCATTGACTGCAGCTAGGCGTTTAGTTTACAGTGCTGTGGTCCTCACGTTGCGTCTGTTGTGATTGTAAAAGAGGCACTGTAAGAATTTTGTGATGTGAACTGCAGTTCTGCTCGACAAAGCATATTGTGTAAGAGAATGTAATATTTTCACTGCAAAATTTTATACACAGTGAGACCGTGGTTCCATGATTGTATAATAGTGGTAAGTTAACTTATACTGCATTCCTTTTCTTATGATCCATATTGTAATTAGTTCTGTATAGATGTGTTGTCTTTTGTGGCTGCTCTGACAGATGGTTAAGGTTGACAGTAGTAGACTGTAAATATCAGTGAGTTGGTCTTTTATTTAGTATGCTCACTTGTAAAGTTAATTACAGGCTTAAACAAATTGTCATACTTAGTTGAAATCCGTTTGCGCAGTTTATCTGAGCCAAGTGAGTAATATATCGCTGCGTTTTAGAATAAGTTCGGTTAAATATTGTTGTTGCCTGTTTTAGTTAAAAATTATTATAATTCTAAGTGGTCAAAAACTGTTTTGTTTCTGGTATCGGCCACATTAATTTACAAATCCAGAGAAAATTTCGAACAACGCTAGGTAACAAAGGAGACTCAACAGTTCTACTAAAAGTCGCTTAGTATTTTGGTTCTGAGTGCAGTGACTACTAGTCTCAGATGGTGGATCACTCCGCAGGTAGAAAATGGGCCGCTCTGCTTTCATACACACAGTACTTGCTACTCAGCAACGCAGACGTCTAACACGCACAGCACAAGTTGCTCTTGACCTGCTCGTAATTGAGCTACCATCAGGTAAGGTAATGCACTACAACACCATTAAAAATATTCCCTGTCAACACTCTACTTACCTCAAAGCCGTAACTACCACCCCGAAAAGTATACATGAGATTTACATTACAATAATGGGCGTATCCTCATGCTCTCATCACAGTTCAATGAACAGCAAATCTGCCATTAGAACAAACATCAATACAGACAGAAATAACTATGCTGTAATACATAGCATACGAAATCAAACATAATACAAAAGTTACAAAAGGGTAATACAGAACCCACAAATCATCCTATCCACAGTGACATAGTACTACCAACAGACACACTTAACAAACAAAAATTCACATATTTGCCATCGGTCCACATGGGAAACCAATCAAATAAAATGAACGATGTACTACAAAACTGTACTATAAAACTAGTGTTCAGAACCACCAACAGTCCAAACACGAAACTCCGTTCTGGAAGAACCAAATACCCTGATGCATACAAAATTACATGTGACAACTCCAACAAATTTTACATTGGACAAACAGGGCGAAATTTTGACATCAGATGTAGAAAACTTGCCAGAGTTATTGATAATAGTCAATCCAGTCTCTTCAAGCATTTTAAGAACCAAAACCATAAAGTCGACAAAATCGGAACCGCACTTTCAATGTTAGACATAATACAAAACGGACTCCCCATGAACGGAAACATCTCAAAAGTAAGTGTAATTTACCAACTGTAATATTCGGAGGTGTATCTGACAATGCAGTATTGCCGAAATAGACCTATTGTACGAAATATAATGAGACTATTAACAGATAACTTGGAAGATACAGTTTAAAATGAAATCACTAAGTTCTCGTAAGAAAAACTCGGATGGATGAATAGACTGCAAACCAAAACATATTATCCAACTCAGTTCATGAATTCTGCAGCTATGAAAACAAGATGCTACGTTAATTCACCTTATCTCTTTACTTTGGGCTGAATATCGCGATTATCACAGCAGATTTACCTCTCTAAACAGCAGTGCACCTAATTCAGGCGTCTGTGTAGAATCAAACCGACACAGAGACAAGCGTCTGATGGGCGAAGTGATAGGCAGCCAATTAACATGAAAGCACTTCCACGAAGCATTTAGGTGGACATGGCACTTGTGGGACACGTTCCCTACCGCTAACACACGTTCATTTAGCCCTCCTCCTCTCCAGTCTGGAGAGCGATGAATGCAGTTTGGGGCCTTTGATGAGCAACGTTGAGGGGAGGACGATCGACGCACGAGACCAATCTCTTCCGTCTATCGTCCGGCATCAATATGGTATGCGTTTCTTACTTGTCACATCCATTAGAAAAATCCTTACGTTTATTTCACAACGGTAATATAAATAGGAAAACTGTTTCTTGTAATTTACTCCGCAAATTATTTAACATATGAAAGAAAATAAGTTATAAACGGAATTAGGGAGGGAAAAGAGTTATATAAAAGACAAAAACGTCAAACGACATTATTTTTTGTAAGTTTCCATGCTTTCATGGCCGTTACCACTGAAGTTAAAATCTTGTTATTTATTAGGCCATGTCATATATCTTCTAAACGATCGACGATTCGTCCCCTCTGCTGGGATCTTCTTCAGGATCTTGTGGTGTCCACTGTTGATTGAACACAATCAGCCAACGGTGGACACTACCAGACCCTGGACTGCAAAACTGAACTGGGGCACAATCAGTCGAGAGTGGACATCACAATACCCTGAAGAAGATCCCAGCAGAGTAGTCGAAACGTCGATCGTTTAGTAGAAATATGACACCGCCTAACAACGCAGATGACTATAACGAAACTCAGGTTGCTAATTAGCTACATCTGGTCATGTAGAGAATAAAGGTAAAAACGGATTCTTTTGCATATCCGTCCTTCTGATTGCAGCTTTCAAGGACTTTGGACGTTCACTTATCTAACAAAACGGAACACCTGCGTCCCCTTCGAAAGGACGGCTCCAGGTGTTCCATTTTAGTACATGAGTAAAAACGGATTTCGATTAGTTTACCTTTGAAAAGGAATATTTGCAAATGGGAATAAGGATTATGTAAGGGGAAATTTCAAGGTAGGTACGAAACAACAGAAAGACAATGTTACATGGAAAGAGATGTTCAATATTTCAAAGACAGGTGAGTCACAGCAAAAGAACAAGCTGTTATTGGTCAAAGATTGGGTCCATACAGACGGTTGTCATATTTGTTAAGGGACACACGCAGTCTTTTGGAATACTATTTGTTTGGCTTACTGAGTGACCTCATCGCCCAGTAGGATTATTGAAGTCAAAAGTGAAGTGGAAATTCTAAAAGGACGAGCTCTTGTTGAAATCTATATTCGCATATTATATCTTCTAATAATAAAGTTCTACGTCATCATAAACATATCCAGCTTTGGATCAGGCACCACTGCATGTTCCAGTTTGAAACAGACTACAATTGGCCTCTTCATTTCTTCTTCGCATATCCAACACTCTTTTAACTCCAGGTGTATATTTGTATATTAATTTAGGTGAGTAGCATGGAGGGCTGCATCAAACCAGTCTCAGGACTGAAGACCACAACAACAACAGTCGTTCATCTGGCATTCTTTGAATATGTTCATGCCATTTCTTTCTGTATTCCTCTATTCCCTGGAGCATACTAACCATCAGCTGTACAATGGACTGATGACAATGAAAACTTGTGCCGGACCGGAACTCAAACCCTGATTTCTCGCTTATCGCGAGCGGTCACCTTATCATTTGGCTATTGGTTCACTACTCCCGGCCAGACCCAAACTTATATTAGTAGTCAACCATGCATCTATTTAATGTAACAGGGGTCCATGGTAGGAAGCATTTAAGAACCAAAATAACAGCGATAAACTGCTAGTCGTTCTATATTAAGACACAATAGAAAAAGTGAAATCAACGTACAGGACGACAATTATACTGTGTGAGAAGAAAATAGCAACAGTCGGGCTTATAGATTTGTCTTTCTGGAAACAAGTAACAAAGTCTTAGAAAAGTTTCCACATAATACAAGCACCTTACTAATGAGACAGTACGCTTAAGAATTAATGAAAGATACTATCATCATGATTACGATCATCATGATTACGATCATCATGATTATCATTTTCATCAACATTGACGTTCGTGAATAACATTCGAGGAACCTGTCCCAGCTTCATCTTCTTTGCCTTATCGTTTACAGGACTGACTTATGTGCCTTACTCCTTTGTGTATACATTGAAAAACTCTCTTAGGATATCTGCTTGTCACATTCTGTTTACATGTTCCTTCCATTTCTGCCTGCATATGTCGATTTTTTCTGCCATTCCTCATATATGAAGCTCATTTCTAAGAGCTTTGTTTCTTAATCTGTTTACTAGTTTACATCCTTTAACTGGCCGGAGAAATATCATTTGCTGAAGTCTCCATTCGATTTATGTCTTCAGTGTTTGCTATCTATCTTTTGATCTCAAAAGTAGAAGTGGAACAACTAGTACTTTTTTCGAATTTCCGTTGCGTTCCTTCAGCAGATTTTGCATTTAATGTTCTTTTTGTTGGTCCACAGAAATCCTCGGATTTTACTGTTTTAATCCATAAATCTCTATCATGATCAAAATAAATGAAGCACCCCAGGAAGTTTAAATGAATTACTAGCTAGATTATTTTGTTCTGTATCACTCATTTTAATCGTACCTGATGTTTTTTCAGAATGCTATTTCTTTTATCTTTTCTACAGATACCTTAAAATTTGATTCAATATATAAACATCATTTATATACAAACTGAGTAGAATTAGGGGAAAAACTGCAACGTTGTTTATCTACTGGTTAGTAATAATGCCATTCCAACTGTTTCATGTTTTCACCACAAATTAGTTACAGCATATGAGCTTTCTGTGACCCAGAGCCATTTCATTCCATTCTCTTGAGGTACTGATCATAATTTATTCCTACACAATCTGTCAAACTCTTTGACGTATTCGACATAAGCTATATATTCCTTAGTATTAAATTTGTTTCTTTTTATTCGTCAATATGTTCAAAGTGAATGTATTACTCATTGTTGTTCGTCCAAATTTAATTGCACTCTCGTCTACAGTTAGAATTGTTTCGGCTGTGGATCTTAAACTTAGAGTAAAACTCCTTCCGTTTACTTAGTACCCAGCTGTTAAAGCATTCATTGCGCTGTAATTATTACTGTGATTTCGGTCTTCTTTCTTAAATACTGAACAGACAACTGCTGTTGACCAAATATCCGGTATCTTTGCTTTCTCCCAGCATGTTGTTGTTGTTGTGGTCTTCAGTCCTGAGACTGGTTTGATGCAGCTCTCCATGCTACCCTATCCTGTGCAAGTTTCTTCACTCCCAGTACCTACTGCAAGCTACATCCTTCTTAATCTGCTTAGTGTATTCATCTCTTGGTCTCCCTCTACGATTTTTACCCTCCACGCTACCCTCCAATGCTAAATTAGTGATCCCTTGATGACTCAGAACATGTCCTACCAACCGGTCCTTTCTTCTCGTCAAGTTGTGCCACAAACTCCTCTTCTCCCCAATTCTATTCAATACCTCCTCATTAGTTATGTTATCTATCCATCTAATCTTCAGCATTCTTCTGTAGCACCACATTTCGAAAGCTTCTATTCTCTTCCTGTCCAAACAATTTATCGTCCATGTTTCACTTCCGTACATGGCTACACTCCATACAAATACTTTCAGAAACGACTTCCTGACACTTAAATCTATGCTCGATGTTAACAAATTTCTCTTCTTCAGAAACGCTTTCCTTGCCATTGGCAGTCTACATTTTATATCTTCTCTACTTCGACTATCATCAGTTATTTTGCTCCCCAAATAGCAAAACTCCTTTACTACTTCAAGTGTCTCATTTCCTGATCTAATTACCTCAGCATCGTCCGACTTAATTCGACTACATTCCATTATCCTCGTTTTGCTTTTGTTGATGTTCATCTTATATCCTCCTTTCAAGACAATGTCCATTCCGTTCGACTGCTCTTCCAAGTCCTTTGCAGTCTCTGTCAGAATTACAATGTCATCGGCAAACCTCAAAGTTTTTATTTCTTCTCCATGGATTTTAATACCTTATCCGAATTTTTCTTTTGTTTCCTTTACTGCTTGGTCAATATACAGATTGAATAACATTGGGGAGAGGCTACAACCCTGTACCACTCCCTTCCCAGCCACTGCTTCTCTTTCACGTCCCTCGACTCTTATAACTGCCACCTGGTTTCTGTACAAATTGTAAATAGCCTTTCGCTCCCTGTGTTTTACCACTGCCACCTTTAGAATTTGGAAGAGAGTATTCCAGTCAACATTGTCAAAAGCTTTCTTTAAGTCTACAAATGCTAGAAACGTAGGTTTGCCTTTCCTTAATCTATCTTCTAAGATAAGTCGTAAGGTCAGTATTGCCTCACGTGTTCCAATATTTCTACGGAATCCAGACTGATCATCCTCGAGGTCCGCTTCTACCAGTTTTTCCATTCGTCTGTAAAGAATTCGTGTTAGTATTTTGCAGCTGTGACTTATTAAACTGATAGTTTGGTAATATTCACATCTGTCAACACCTGCTTTCTTTGAGATTGGAATTATTATATTCTTCTTGAAGTCTGAGGGTACTTCGCCTGTCTCATACATCTTGCTCACCAGATGGTATAGTTTTGTCAGGACTGGCTCTCCCAAGGCCGTCAGTAGTTCTAATGGAATGTTGTCTACTCTGGGGGCCTTGTCTCGACTTAGGTGGTTCAGTGCTCTGTCAAATTCTTCACGCAGTATCATATCTTCCATTTCATCTTCATCTACATTCTCTTCCATTTCTATAATATTGTTCTCAAGTACATCGCCCTTGTATAGACCCTCTATACACTCCTTCCATCTTTCTGCTTTCCCTTCTTTGGTTAGAACTGGGTTTCCATCTGAGCTCTTGATATTCATACAAGTGGTTCTCTTTTCTCCAAAGGTCTCTTTAATTTTCCTGTAGGCAGTATCTATCTTACCCCTAGTGAGATAAGCCTCTACATCCTTACATTTGTCCTCTACCCATCCCTGCTTAGCCATTTTGCACTTCCTGTCGATCTCATTCTTGAGACGTTTGTATTCCTTTTTGCCTGCTTCATTCACTGCATTTTTATATTTTCTCTTTTCATCAATTAAACTCAATATTTCTTCTGTTACCCAAGGATTTCTACTAGCCCTCGTCTTTTTACCTACTTGATCCTCTGCTGCCTTCACTACTTCATCCCTGAAAGCTACCCATTCTTCTTCTACTGTATTTCTTTCCCCCATTCTTATGAATTGTTCCCTTATGCTCTCCCTGAAACTCTGTATAACCTCTGGTTCTTTCAGTTTATCCAGGTCCCATCTCCTTAAATTCCCACCTTTTTGCAGTTTCTTCAGTTTTAATCTACAGGTCATAACCAATAGATTGTAGTCAGAATCCACATCTTCCCCTGGAAATGTCTTACAATTTAAAACCTGGTTCCTAAATCTCTGTCTTACCATTATATAATTTATCTGAAATCTGTCAGTATCTCCAGGCTTCTTCCATGTATACAACCTTCTTTTATGATTCTTGAACCAAGTGTTAGCTATGATTAAGTTATGCTCTGTGCAAAATTCTACCAGACGGCTTCCTCTTTCATTTCTCTCTCCCAATCCATATCCACCTACTATGTTTCCTTCTCTCCCTTTTCCTACACACGAATTCCAGTCACCCATGACTATTAAATTTTCGTCTCCCTTCACTATCTGAATAATTTCTTTTATCTCATCATACATTTCATTAATTTCTTCATCATCTGCGTAGCTGGTTGGCATATAAACTTGTACTACTGTAGTAGGCGTGGGCTTCGTGTCTATCTTGGCCACAATAATGCGTTCACTATGCTGTTTGTAGTAGCTTACCCGCACACCTATTTTTTTATTCATTAATAAACCTACTCCTGCATAACCTCTAATTGATTTTGTATTTATAACCCTGTATTCACCTGACCAAAAGTCTTGTTCCTCCTGCCACCGAACTTCACTAACTCCCACTATATCTAACTTTAACCTATCCATTTCCCTTTTTAAATTTTCTAACCTACCTGCTCGATTGAGGGATCTGACATTCCACGCTCCGATACGTAGAACGCCAGTTTTCTTTCTCCTGATAACGACGTCCTCTTGAGTGGTCCCCCCACGGAGATCCGAATGGGGGACTATTTTACCTCCGGAATATTTTACCCAAGAGGACGCCATCATCATTTAACCATACAGTAAAGCTGCATGGCCGTAGTTTCCCCTTGCTTTCAGCCGTTCGCAGTACCAGCACAGCGAGGCCATTTTGGTTATTGTTACAAGGCCAGATCAGTCAATCCTCCAGACTGTAGCCCCTGCAATTACTGAAAAGGCTGCTGCTCCTCTTCAGGAACCATACGTTTATCTGGCCTCTCAACAGATATCCCTCCGTTGTGGTTGCACCTACGGTACGGCCATCTATATCGCTGAGGCACGCAGGCCTCCCCACCAATGGCAAGGTCCATATTTCTATAACAATCTGTTAATTCCATCTATGACAGCTGTCTTTCTATTGTTTCGTTGTTTCTATAGTTTCTTTTAAATCTCCTAATGTCAGTACATAAATCCTTTTCCCACCCTCACACGCTTCTGCTTGTGCCATTAAGTTTTGATCATATCGCCACTTTTTGTTCCGTATTCTTAATCTTAACCATGCATGTTCGCTCATATCTATTCCCTCATTCGGTGCACTTCTTTGAATTTCGTCACGCTGCCGCGGCTTCACCGGCATCTCGGTAGCTGGCAGCGTTGCGGCGCCCCGGGCGGGATTATAAGCGCTAGTGGCCCATTATGGGTTGAATGTCACTGAAGGAGTCTATCAGAGTCTGAGCCTCATAACTGTGGAAACTCGCACGTAACCTTTGGTTGGCGTATGTTTACTATGGGGAGCATGGGTATATGTATTGGAGGGTCGCCACTTCCCCCGTCTTTGCGGTAGCGCGTCGTACTTTGGAGTTCTTCTAGGTCTGTTTCTTGCTGCCGTGGTTGCTGGGCGAGACCAAATACACAAACCTCTGTTCTCCTAGGTCTGGTACAGGAATAAACTAATCTGTACTGAGTCGAGCAACTTCTTGGGTCATGGGCCGCACTCAGACCACTTAGTGTGTGTTGATTAAACCATGTGAGTTCGACCCCTTGTTTGTCTTGAATTGTCTCCGGTTGCTCTGGTGAATAATTGCTTAAGTTTGTTGATTTGATAATGTTCCCTTTCTTATTTTAAAGGTAATATATAAGTCATACAATCTGCAATTTCGAAAGTGTCTTGAATGTATAAAACTTTTATTCGTATTAAGATTACTTTAATATTGATTTTCAAGATGCCAAAATAGTGCCTCTAGCTGAGTACCTCTAATGACGATTTTCTAATGTTTATGAAGTTCAAATGTTTTCTTTGTAATAAGCTGGCCATGCGAATTCTCTGAAATATTTAAAAGAAAGTAATTTAAAGTTTTGATAACTTATCCCTTGAGGTCAATTGTTTGTCACTGTTTACGTTAAATTTGGCCTCAGTAGCAAATAATTGTTGCTTGTCACAGTTTTTGCTTAATTTGGTCTCTGTGACAAGAAAAAGTATGTTGAAAATGATTAGCTTTTTAATATTCAGCACCTTACCACTGTCAGTAGTTGTACAGCATGGTTCTCTTAGTGTGTTGATGTTACAAATGAATTACAGATATTTGGTACGGACCGTTTGTTTAGTGTTGCATAGTGTACTGCTTGTTTAGTTGAGTTCGGGTGGCTATAAATGTAGAATTGGCTACGGACAGGCAAGCTGTGCTGGGGATGTCCTACCTGACTAAAAACAAAATCCTGTATGATATCGCAATTCGTGGTCTATCCCCAGAAGGCAGCGCAGCTGACTTAATGCTTGTACAGTGGACTGAATTGCTGTCTGAACATTACGGCTAGTGACACTGGAGAGATAGGTCACGCCTGTGCCGTGTGCAGTAGCATGCTGTATGGTGCGCAGGCAAATACAGAGTTATTGAAGGGAGCTGTTCTTCAGGATTCAGGCACATTTGTACACTTGTGCAGCCGTGTTCAGGATAACAGTGTAGTGAATACCGATTCCAGACAAATTCCTCTCATGGAAGAGCTGCGCAGGAAAGTCGTTTAGTTACAACTTCATGCCAATTTGCTGAGTCGGCGCCGGCCGGAGTGGCCGAGCGGTTCTAGGCACTACATTCTGGAACCGCGTGACCTCTACGGTCGCAGGTTCGAATCCTGCCTCTGGCACGGATGTGTGTGATGTCCTTAGGCTAGCTAGGTTTAAGTAGTTCTAAGTTCTAGGGGACTGATGACCTCGTTCACGGTGAGGAATTAAGAATCTCGATTAGGAATTGTGATGGAAGATAGAAACAGTTTAACAAAGTACATAATCCACTTTTTCCAACAGTGCTGAACAGTGATTGATTATCGACACGAGTAGTGAGATTGTAGATCTTTCGTGGTTGATAGTTCGTTTGTAAAATCAGTCCATAGGTCTCGAAAATAACCATTCAGTTCTATATAACAGTATTTTTCCGTTAACTCTTGATCAATCGAGCGGATCTGTGGCTTTGGTCCTTCATGAAGGCGAGCGATTGGTCGACTTCCATAAAAATTGCTGGAGAAAAATTTACCAAGTAGAACTGAAAATGAGTTGGCCAATTAACATTTATATTGTGTTCAAAAGCATAGTGAGCCACTTATCCGATGTACTGAGGATGTTCAGGTAACTATGGCCGCTCTTTGCCTTAGGGTTACTGAACTGGAGACAGTAAATAGTACTTTAGAAAATATGCCTGCAGAGGAGTGATCACCTTCACTTATATGGCAGATCCCTTTGTCAAGTTACGTAAAGTAGTGGTGAGTATATAAAATTTTCGATTTAGTGATGAAAGGAGCAGCATTCGTGAATGTGTGTTGGAACCGTTTGCAGCTAAGAACACACCCCATGATAATAAGTCAATACTGGTGACGTGTAACAGGAGGCATTCCTCTTCCCAAATAAAAGAACTTATAAATTAAACTATAGCTAATTTTATTCACAATTAACTTTTTACGATCCTGAGACAAACATATCTGACACCACTGGATGGCAGCGCACGGTAAGAAATAATAACGTAAAGTCCGTTTCTATCTTATGTTTACCATCCTTTTGTGCCACCTTACGTTATGAGCAAATATGCACTTTACTTGACTTGGATCGTAAAGTCTTTTGCTGTGTTATCAGTGGTCTCAGCACCTTCACATTTGTGAACTTCCTCGTTTACAAGGAGTAACCAAGCAATGTTGTGTGCTCAAAGGCCAGTTGTTGTTTACATTAGCCAAAATCAGTGTTATTTTAGTGATTCGCGGGCTTTCAGGGTTAATGAGTGTTACTACTGTCAAGGCTCTGTCGATGATTTTTTTAAAAGAAAACAGGATGCGTTAGATTACACAAGTAGAGAGTTATTTTTTAAGTTTCAACGTAACAAAAGGCATTTTCTGTTAGGCCCCAACAACGTGGAAGGGACGTATAATGTTAAAGAGAAATATTCCCCTTCTACATCTACATCTACATACATACTCCGCAATCCACCATACCGTGCGTGGCGGAGGGTACCTCGTACCACAACTAGCATCTTCTCTCCCTGTTCCACTCCCAAACAGATCGAGGGAAAAATGTATGCCTATAGGCCTCTGTACGAGCCCTAATCTCTCTTATCTTATCTTTGTGGTATTTACGCTAAATGTAAGTTGGCGGCAGTAAAATTGTACATTTAAAGTGGGTACAAAATTCAGTTCACCGATCAACTCCCTGTTCCCCCATCCGCCTGTCAATTGTATCCTCGTAGAACAAAAGGCTACGTAAGATTATAGATCAGCTTTTGGCAGACAGTGTGGATCAGGCCGTAAATGCTACCGAACGCCTCTCAATCAAATTTTGGTATTAGATTCGGTTGCACTACATGACCTCTATAACTGATTTATCTGGTTTCTGAGAGTATTTTACCACTCCCGATTTTAATCCTGCCTATCATCAGGTACCGGGACCGATGACCATAGCAGTCTGGTCCCTTTACTCCCCCAAACCAACCAACCATCAGGTACCATCGGCTGAGGAGTCAAAACCTCTCCCTGTATTTTCTACTGAATATAATCATGTCCTGTTTGGGATGGCCACTGGAAAGGCTGTGTTGTGTTTTCAGGATTCTGTGCTAGGTGAGCTCAAATTTAAGTGTATTCATAATTATCCCAATGATTTTGTAATGTACAGTAAGACCTTCGTTTAGCATCTTAATGGTTTACATCAGGTCTTGTGCCATTAATGCAGAGACTTCCAAGGCAAATTTTGGCCACTGGGAGATTTCCTTTTGGGACATATCGTGTTGGTTGATGGAATCAGGACTGATCAGGATCACATTAAGGCTATCTATTAGTTCCCTACGTCTTCAGACGGGAAGGATGTGGTTGGCTTCGTAGAAATTTATCGCTAATTTTGGGTAACAAACCATCCCCTGGATCGTTTACTCTGAAACAGCGAAAACTTTCAATGGACTGACAGCCAGCAGACAATGTTCGATGACTGGAAGATAGCCTTGGTTAGCGGTCGTCTTAGCTGTTCTTGATTTTGACCTCGAATTTGTCTTGCGAACCGAAGCCTCTAATCCAGGGATGGCAGCCGTGTTACTTCAAGAGTGTGAAAGGCAGAAGAAGCCAGTCGCCTATTGACTGGAAGTCCTTGTCATAGGCCGAAGTTAAGAGCTCTGTATAAGAGCTGAAGGCCTTGGCTGTCTCGTTCAGACTCGAAAACTTTAAGTTCTGCCTTGAGCAGAAACTATTCCTGCTGGATACGGATAACCAGGCTCTGACCTGATTACTGGCATAGTTCCTATAAAACGGGAAGGATAGATCTTTGGACGGTTACATTTATCACTTTCTGTTATAAGTGAAGCCTCTCGGAGGCACAGACAAACAAGTATCTGGTCCTCTCAGTCGCGTGATCCAACGTGACTTGGAAGTTGCTGAGACCTCGGAATGTAGCCAGGAGTCCGTGGGTGTTTCTGCAACCCCAGGCGAGATACCTGCATTTTTTTGACTTAAGTGAGAAACAATACGAAAATGGTCAGTTAAGCACCATGAAACAACTGACTGGGGATGGTGAACAGATGCCAGGATATTTCATCTGTTAAGGCCTCTTGTTAAGCATACCCGCTATCATGGGAAGATTAAGATTAGCGCGTGTGGTGCCTGTTATTACGGGCATGTCCGGGAGAATAGACACCAGATATATAACTGTGGGGACGATGGCCAGTGATACCTTCATTACAGATGCTCACCAAGCTCGAACTCTTGCGGGAATCGGCGAGATGCCACGAATTATGAAGCTAAACACCATAGGCACTATCTCAGTAGTGTGTGGTATGAGGAGAATTTGGTTCTGACGGAAGGCGTGCTAGGGCAGTCACTGTGCTTGTGATAATCATTGTGTCTAATTGGTGTAGCTGTGAGCGCATTTGCCTAGTAAGCAGGAGATGCGGGTTCGAATCACGCACATATTTTCTTCTTGCTCCATTGATGTAAATCAACGTCCACTGGCAGATAATGTTCTAAATTGTTTTGTGTCTTGATTAAGATTTGTCTACCAAAAGTGATTGGTTCCAGTGACTCTGAAGTACTTTCACCAGTCTCTGTGTGGGACACCTGGGTACTGACAAAATCATCACGAGGATTAAAATGCATTTAACGTAGCCGACTTTGATGGCCGACGTCAGGGAGTTAGCCATCCATTGCCAAGAAAGCAGAATGTCTACATCTAAACCTAGTGCCTGCCGGGCAGTCGGCATTCCAGTCAGGTAGAGTACCCTAAGGATAAGCTGTTTATTGATTATTTTGGGTCTCTGTCCTGCACAAAAAAGGTAAACGATACGTATTGCCGGCTGGACTGGCCGTGCGGTTCTAGGCGCTGCAGTTTGGAATCGAGCGACCGCTCCGGTCGCAGGTTCGAATCCTGCCTCGGGCATGCATGTGTGTGATGTCCTTAGGTTAGTTAGGTTTAATTAGTTCTAAGTTCTAGGTGACTCATGACCTCAGAATTTAAGTCGCATAGTGCTCAGAGCCATCTGAACCATTTTTCGATACGTGTTTGTTACGTTTGACGCTTTCTCGGCTTGTCTGATTGCTTAGGAGTAGATCAGTGACAACTGCGGTTACCATTCGGCACCTATCCAAAATATTTTGAGTGCTGTGGCACGAAAGGTTGTAGTGATCAAAACGGCGGTGACCTTTTTGATCCAGGAATTTAGGAGGTTTTGTTTTTAAATGCTCTCTCTGTCCCAGGAATTCAGGAGGTTTTGTTTTAATAGTACGAATTCTTATCAATCTCTATCATGTGTAGCCGTCATTTGTGGAACGAGTTTATCGCAGCTTCAAATTAGCCATGATTATTTTCCGTACCCAGTCTCACGCCAAGTGGGAATAGGCCATCAGCTGGCTTAATTTCGCATTTCATACAGCTATGCACGAAGTCCACAGAAGTACACCTTCTATGTTGCTGTTTTCGTTTTCGTTAACTTGTGTTTATCAAACCTGTGGTTTACAAATGACTGCCTTCCTGTGTATTTTAGTTCCAATGTCATCAGGGAAAACTGGAAAACTGTTATAGACAATATTAGCCTCACACACTGGAGGGAGAGTACCCAGTATCAACAGGGGCAGGCGCCCTGCACAACAGTAATTCAATACACTTTTCTTCTCGGCCAAATTCTGTTGATAAAATGCTGCATTTATTGTGGAACATCATAGAATATTACTGAATCATATAGAGTCATGTAGTTCCGACAGATGGCTGCACTTGACGTAACCTGGAAAGTGGCGCCTGTAACGTAGGTGCGTTCCAAGCAGAGAGCTGCCATTGGGGTTTTTCTTGGTGGAAAACCTGAATATCGCTAATATTAATAGGTGCTTGAGGAATGTATACGGAGACCAGACAGTGAACAAAAGTACGATGAGTCGTTGGGTGACGCGTCTGTCATTTTTGCAACAAGGTCACTCAGACGCGTCCGATGTCTCGCGTGAAGGCCGGCCGAATGCCATCATGACGCTTGGATGCGCGGAAAATTCGTATTCGAGATTATCGACGGATCACAATCAAATACCACGCTGCTCAACTTCACGTCTCTGTTGACAGCGCTGATATACTCGCCCACCAGTTGACGTATTCAAAGGTGTGAGCCCGCTGGATTTCTCGCAGCGTAACAGAAGACCATAGAGAGTAACGAAGGACAACCTGCGAGGAACTGCTGGAGCATTAAGAGGCTGATGGTGACTATTGTTTTTCGAATATCGTCACAAGCGATGAAACGTGGTTTCATAATTTCTAATCGTAAACAAAACTACAGTGCATGGAGTGGCGCCACACCATCTCTCTTCCGAAGAAAAAGTTCAAAGCCGCATCCTTAGCGAGTATGGTCATGGCGACGGTCTTATGAAACTTTGAAGCGGTTAGTCTGTTTGATGTGCTTCCGCATGGCATAAAGATTAACTCTGAAGTGTATTGCGCTACAGTCAGGAAACTGAAGAAATGCCTTCAGCTTGTTTGTGGCCACAAAAATACAAAAGAACTTCTCCTTTACCGTGACAACGCAAGGGCTCACACAAGTCTTTGCACCCGAAAAGAGCTCAAAAAGCTTTCCTTGACTGTTCCTCCTCATCGAATGTACAGCACCACGATTTTGGACCTTCCATCTCTTTGGCCCAATGAAGAATGTACTCCGCAGGAAGCAATACGAGGGCGATGGGAAAGTTATTTATGCGGCAAGATGTCTCCGGCGTCTACCAGCAGAGTGGTACTTTGCGGGCATGCAGGCCCTCCCAAAAGTGGCGTAACGCCGTCGCATTGAAGAGAGATTATGTTGAGAAATAGTGTTTTGTATCGAAAAGAATGGAGAAGAATGGAGAATCATTCGGTGCATTGGAATCCTGAATAAAATCAATCAGCTTTCAGAAAGAAATGTGTTGCATTACTTATTGAACGTCCATCTTATATTTAAATCTTGTGCCTAGTGTTTCAAAACCTGCTTTCTGATCAGACTACTTATGATCTCCCGTTCTTCTATATCTTCACTTTCATTAGCAACTGTTCAGTTAGCACATTTTGTATCAGAGTAGCATGCTTTTAGTTTGTAGTAAACGTAATTTGAGATTTGTTTCTTTATTTCTGCTAGCGTTATTGCTCCTTCTCCATTTCCTTAAAACATTCGTATTAGAAATTACTAAACAGTGACCGGAATACATGTTGCTTCTTCAGTAAGCTAATGTATCTGTTATCAGTGACGGATCTACGTTGCTTAATGTAATCAGTTAATGGTCTTTGCCCATGTGAACTTTTGAAGAAACTTTTTTGAAAAGTGTTAGTTACTTTAGGCTACAAAAATTGCGGATTTTCTTAATTATTGTCCGTTTCTTTTAAATACTGTTCCCCTGAGTGCCATTTACATTAATTATGGGTCCGTTCCTTAAACTTGTGCTGACGTTTCCAAGTAACATCCTGTAGTTATTTTTGTTTTGCTTGTCTGTTGTGTTTTGCGATATGGAAGAAAATTCTTTCATTTTCCTTCTCTTACCCTGTTCTGGTGGATATACTTCCAGCATTTTCATACAGCCTTAGATGTAATATAAAAAAATTAAATGAGCGTATGGCATCGTTGGCCGGGAGGACCCATACGGGGAAGTTCGGCCGGCAAGTGCAAGTCTTATTTCAGTCGACGCCACATTGGGCGACCTGCGCGCCGCTGATGAGGATGAGATGACGATGAGGACCACAGAACAGCCAGTCCAAGAGCGGAGAAAATCTCCAACCGGGCCGTCAGTGGAACCCGGGATCCCTTGCACGGGCGGCAAGCACGGTACCATCCAGGTAAGCAGGCAAACAGTTGTACTGCAATCTTACAGCCATTCTTCATTCATTGATAGTAGTATGTGTCTATTTTATTTTGGATGCCAATTTTTGTCCACAAGTAATGCTAATCCTGCTTGAGCTCTGGTGGTAGCGGTACTGTACTGTAAGAGATTATCAGATCGTTGATCACCTACGATACTTGTGCTTTTCCCTACTTTTTTTGTTGCAGTTGGTATATCTGATATGTTGCCTTTCATTTCTTTTACTAAATCACTCTATCCCGTGACAAATCCTCTGATATTACAAGTATCTATGCTTAAGCTATCTTGTGGTACATATAATTTCTTTTTGCACCCTTTCATGCTATGGTCGACATAATGGTTAGTGGTCCAAGTATTAGTCCTCTGAAGCTTGTAAGTAGTCAATTCCTTTAGTAGGTAGGCTTGTATTCCTGGAGGATAGGGAATTGTGATTTCAGGTGTTATTCACATGAGGTTAAACTAAAGAGCACATGTTTCTGTGTTTATGAGGCACAGTTTCTCCTTTTAATAACTGTCTATAGTATATTACCGTCGTCTTTAATATGGATAGGGACTGTGATTGCTGTGTCCAGATGTGAGCTGAGTTGGTGACCTTTGTCTCACAGTTACCGGTTTAGCGGTGGTACTGGCTTCCGTTGTGCACTCTGAGGACATATGAATCCAAGGGACACCCAGCGCGTCCCACGTGTCCCCAGATCGGTCCACTACCGTTGCCACCCCGAGTACTGCCAGCACTGAGGCTTATCCCTCAACCATAGCCTAGTGGAAGATCGTTCCAAAGTGTGGCAGGCAGTGAATGAATTCCCAGGTGGCCTATCGAAGGGCTTGCCCGGTTCGTCTGACGAACAGGCTTCAGGTAATAAACCTCCTGAGACAAATCCTGTCGCTAGCCGCTTGCCCCGTTTCAGAGGAAGTCTCTCGGTCTTCAAGATTTGAACAATCATAGAGCTGTTGGCGAAAATGCGTATTTAATTCCGGAGGTACGCTTAAAAACCCTCTGCCAGGGATTTGCAGATTAACCATGTAGATATAGGTCTGAAATTGTGCTAAACGCATTCTCTGAAAATTACTTCCAGCAGTTAGTTCTTATGACCACGTGAATAGTAAATAGTTGTGAAAACACACTTGACTTCTTAGCAACAAATAAACCTGGGTTAAGAACGAGTATTAAAAGGCATACAGGGATTAGTGAACACAGGGTTGTCGTAGCAAGACTGAATATTGTAACTCCCAAATCCTCCAAAAATAAGCGAAAAATATAGCTGTTAAAAAATGCAGGTAAAAATTCACTTGACGCCTTTCTGAGGGACAATCTCCATTCCTTTCAAATTAAAAAGGAAGTGTAAACCAGATGTGAATTGAATTCAAAGAAATAGTATCGGCAGCAATTAAGAGATTTATACCAAATTAATTAACAAATGACGCAGCTGATCCTTCTTGCTACATAAAACGGGTCAGAACACTCTTGCAGAAACAACGAAAAAAACATGGCAAATTTAAACGGACGCAATATCTCCAAGATTCGCGATCTGTTACAGAAGCTCGAAATTTCCCGGGGACTTCAATGCGAGATGCTTATAATAGTTTCCACAAGGAAACCTTATCTCGAAACCTGGCAGAAAATCCAAAGAGACTCTGGTCGTATGTGAAGTATATGAGCTGCAAGACACAATAAATGCCTTCTCTGCACGATAGCAATGGAGATGCTATTGAAGACAGTGCTGCCAAAACGGAGTTACTAAACACAGCCTTCCGGAATGACTTCACAAAAGAAGACGATGTAAATACTCCAGAATTCGAATCAAGAACAGCTGCCATAATGAGTAACGTAGAAGTAAATATCCTCGGAGTAGTGAAGCTACTTAAGTCACTTAAAAAAAGCAAGTCTGCTGGTCCAGACTGTATACGAATTGGGTTCTTTTCAGAGTATGCTGATTTAATAGCTCCATACTTAACAATCATATACAACCGTTCGCTCGACGAAGGATGCGTACCCAAAGAGTGGAAATTTGCACAGGTCACACCGATATTCAAGAAAGTTAGTGGGAGTAATCCACTAAATTACAGGCTCATATCATTAACGTTGATATGTGGCAGGACTCTGGAACATATATTGTGTTCGAACATTATGAATTACCTCGAAGGAAACGGTCTATTGACACATATTCAGGCATATTCAGCTTCTATCTAACGTCCGAGGGGCGTTTCGAAAGTAAAGCAGCACATTTCCTTCTGAAAGCAAATTGGTTTTCTTCAGGATACTGATACACTGCATTATTCCCCACTCTTTCCGCTACAAATCACTGTTTTTCAATATGGTCTCCCTCCAATGCGACGGTTTTTGCGCCACCTTACTAGGAGGGCCTGTATGACCGCAAAGTACCACTATACTCTTTCACGTTGGCGCCAACATCTTGCTGCTTAAGTAACCTCCGCATCACCCACTTACAGCTTCTTACGGACTGCATCCTTCATTGGGCCTAATAGCTGGAGGTCGGAAGGATGGATGAGGAAGAACAGTCCGATGAAGTTTTGTGAGCTCCTCTCGGGTGGACGTATGAGGTCTTGTGATGTCATGGGGAAGGAGAAGTTCGTTTGCATCCTTGTGGCGACGAACGTGCTGGAGTCGTTTCTTCAATTTCTTGAGGGCCGCACAACACAAGACTTTATCGTTGCACCATGAAGGAGAACATAAAGAGAATAGACCTAACCCATTCAAAAGCTCCAGAACACCTACTTTGACTTTACCGGATGACGGTGTGGCTTTGAACTTTTTCTTAGAGAGTGAGGTGGTGTGCGCCAGTCAATGGGGTACCATTTTGTTTCCAGTTCGAAGCAATGAAACCATGTGTCATGAAGTTCGACAAAAAGTTTCACTATGGGCGAGTGTGTCCGCTGCACCAGCAGGGACGTCCAGTTGAGCAGCGACGTGTCTGATTGTGATTCGTTGATCAGCTCGAATGAGAGAGTCCGCACCTTCCACTGTAGCAAGAGTCACAGCTATGCGCGACTGGCCGTCACGTGGGAGATGCGACAGGTATGTGTGACCTCATTACGGTGATAACAGACGCCTCACCCAATGACTCACACTACTTGTATCCACTAAAAGGTCTCCACAGACATTCTGTATGAGACAATGAATATCTGCGATGCTTCAGTTTTCCATCAAAAGAACCCAGATGGCAGCTCTCTGCACCGAACGCACCTCTGTTAGAGACGCCATTTTGAAGACTATCTATAAAGCCGCCACTCTCCCGAACTTCATGAAACCATAGGGGCTGAGGCTGGAATATTCCACGATGTCGCACAAAAAAACTCCATGTTTTTCCAATAGAAATTTTTCAGAGAAAAGTGCGTTGCATTACTTATTGATAGGCCCTCGTATGTCAGCAGCAAGACAAAATCTGTACCTTCGCTGCGTGATACCAATGGTAACATTGTCGATGACAGCGCCACTGAAGCGGAGTTTACTAAACACGGTTTCCCCAAATTCCTTCACCAAAGAGACGAAGTAAGTAAGGCAGAGTTCAAATTAAGAACAACTGATATCATAAGTAACTTAGACGCAAATATCGTTGGTGTAGCAAAGCAAATTTAAATCACTTAATAAAGGTAAGACTTCCGATCAAAATTCTTTACCAGTTAGAATCGTTTCTGAGTACGCTGATACAATAGGTCCACACTTAGCAATCGCATACAACAGCATCCTCGTCGCAAGATTCGTACATACAGACTGGGAAGTTGCACCAGTCACACCAACACTCGAGGAAGGAAAAAGAGGTATTTCGCTAAATTACAGATCGATACAAATTTGCAGCACGGTTTTGGAATTATATAGGAGAAAGTGATTTTTTGACAAGTAGCCAAAACGGATCCATAAAATATCTTTCCTCTGGAACGCAAGTAGCTCTTTATTCTGACGAAGTAACTAGTTGTGTCGACAGAGGACGTAAAATTGGTTGCAAATTTTTAGATAGAGTCTAGTGACTCCGTTCCTCACGAGCTACTTCTAAACAAACTGCGTGCGTACCGAGTATCGTCTCAGCTGTGCGACTGGATTCGTGATTTCCTGTCATAAAGCTCAGACTTCATAGCAACTGACAAAGTCATCGAGCATCGAGCAAAAAGGAAGTAATGTCTGGCTTTCCCCAAAGATGAGTTATAGGTCCTCTGCCGTTCTTGATCTCTGTAACGATTTAGTAGACAAACTGAGCAGCACTCTTCTGTTCATTGATTATGGGCTGTCATTTACCGTCTTGTGAAGTTGTAAGATGATCAGAACCAGTTGCAAATTGATTTGTACAAGATAGCTTTAAGTGGCAATTGACTCAAACTAACGCAAACTGTGACGTCATCCACATGAGTACTGATAAAAATTCGCTAATTTTTGCTTTTGTGAAATGCACAATTTTAATATGACTGGCTAACCTTTACCCTACTTAGAATTCTTGACAAGGCCTCGTACAATATTTGCGCAGACTCTTTCAGACAGTACTTCACTATACATAAATCTACATCTAAATCTACGTAATTACTCTGCTATTCACAATTAAGTGCCTGGCAGAAGGTTCAATGAACCACCTTCAAGCTGTCTCTCTACCGTTCCACTCTCGAACGTCGCGTGGGAGAACGAGCACCTAAAATTTTCTGTGCGAGCCCTCATTTTTCTTACTTTATCGTGATGATCATTCATCCCTATGTAGGTGGGTGCCAACAAAATGTTTTCTCAATCGGAGGAGAAAACTGGTGATTGAAATTTCATGAGAAGATCCCATCGCAACGAAAATCTCCTTTCTTTTAATGATTGCCACTCCAATTCACGTATCATGTCTGTGGCACTATCTCTCCTATTTCGAGATAAAACAAAACGAGTCGCCCTGTTTTGAACTTTTTCGATGTTATCCGTCAGTCCCACCTGATGCGGATCCCACACCGCACAGCAATACTCCAGAATAGGGAGGACAAGTGAAGTGTAAGCAGTCCGCTTAGTACATTTGTTGCACCTTCTAAGCGTTCTACCAGTGAATCGCTGACTTTGATTTGCTCTACCACAATATTATCTATGTTATCGTTTCAGTTTAGGTTATGTGTAATTGTAATCCCTAAGTATTCAGTTGAATTTTCAGCCTTCAGATTTACGTGACATCGCATAATCGAAATTTAGTGGATTCCTTTTAGTGCACATGTCAATAACTTCACACTTTGCTTTATTCAGGGTCAACTGCCACTTTTCGCACCACACAGATATCTTATTTTAATGATTTTGCAATTCGATTTGGTCATCTGAAAATGACAGAATCATCTGCAAACAATCTAAGATGGCTACTCATACTGTCTACTGCGTCATTAATATAGATCAGGAACAATAGTGGGCCTATAACACTTCCTTGGGGAACACCGGATATTACTTCTGTTTTACTCGATGACTTTCCGTCTATTACTACGAACTGTGACCTCTCTGACAGTAAATCATGAATCCAGTCGCACAACAGAGGCGATATTCCATAGGCATACAGTTTTGTTAGAAGACGCTTTTGAGGACCGGTGTCGAAAGCCTTCTGGAAATCTAAAAATAAGGAATCAATTTAACATCCCCTGCTGATAGCATTCATTACTTTATGAGTATAAAGAGCTAGTTGTGTTTCCCCAGAACGATGTTTCCTGAGGAAGAGGAGGAGATTAGTTTTTAACGTCCCGTCGACAACGAGGTCATTAGAGACGGAGCGCAAGCTCGGGTGAGGGAAGAATGGGGAAGGAAATCTGCCGTGCCCTTTCAAAGGAACCATCCCGGCATTTGCCTGAAGCGATTTAGGGAAATCACGGAAAACCTAAATCAGGATGGCTGGAGACGGGATTGAACCGTCGTCCTCCCGAATGCGAGTCCAGTGTGCTAACCACTACACCACCTCGCTCGGTGATGTTTCCTGAATCCGTGCTGACTATATGTCAATAAATCGTTTTCTTCGATGTAATACATAATGTTAGAATACAGTATACGTTCCAAAACCCTATTGCAAATCGAAGTTAGTGATATGGGAACTTACAGTGAGCGAACGGTTGCGGTTGCATATAACTGCTAAATGTCCGCACCGACAGCTGAATGGTCAGCGTGACGGACTGCTGTCCTAAGGGGACTGGGTCCGATTCCCTGCTGGGTCGGGGATTTTCTCCGCTCAGGGACTGGGTGTTGTGTTGTCTTCATCATCATTTCATCCCCATCCGACGCCCAGGTCGCCCAATGTGGCGTCAAATGTAATAAGACCTGAACCAAGGCCACCGGAACTGCCCCCTAAGCGGCCTCCCGGCCTATGACGCCAAACGCTTATTTCATTTCATTTTCATTGCTAAATAAGGAGCTATTGCATCAGCATACTCCGATAGGTACCTGACTAGTATACAATCTGGACCGAAGGCCTTGTCTTTATTAAGTGATTTAAGCTGCTTTGCTACACCGAGGATATCTCCTTCTATGTTTCTCATCTTCGCAGTTGTTCTTGATTGGAATTCGGGAATATTTACTTCGTCTTCTATGGCGAAGGAGTTTCGGAAAACCGTGTTTAATAACTCTGCCTTAGTGGCACTGTCATCAGTGAGTTCACCGTTGTTATCGCGCAGTGAAGGTATTGATTGCGTCTTGCAACTGGTGTGCTTTATGTATGACCAGAATCTCTTTGGGTTTTCTGCCAGAATCAAAGACATAGTTTCATTGTGGAAATTATTAAAAGCATCTCGCATTGAAGCACGCGCTATATTTCGAACTTCTGCGAAACTTTGCCAATCTTGGGTATTTGCCTTTCTTTTAAATTTTGCATGCTTTTCTCGTTGCTTCTGCAACAGCGATCTGACCCGTTTTGTGTACCATTGGGGATCAGTACCATCACTTATTTATGTGGTATATATCTCTCAATTACCGTCGATACTATCTCTTTGAAATCATTCCACATCGGCCGGCCGAAGTGGCCGTGCGGTTAAAGGCGCTGCAGTCTGGAACCGCAAGACCGCTACGGTCGCAGGTTCGAATCCTGCCTCGGGCATGGATGTTTGTGATGTCCTTAGGTTAGTTAGGTTTAACTAGTTCTAAGTTCTAGGGGACTAATGACCTCAGCAGTTGAGTCCCATAGTGCTCAGAGCCATTCATTGCACATCTTTTCTATGCTTACGTGATCAGACCGAAAGGAGTGAAGACTGTCTCTTAAAAAGGCGTTAAGAGCATTTTTATCAGCTGTTTTACATAGGTGTACACTGCGTTTTTTTATGGTTGTGGGTGTTACGGTATTCAGCCTAGCAGCAACTGCCTTGTGGTCACTGATCCCTGTATTCGTCATGATACTCCCTGTTTGTCTAGGATTATTGGTTGCAATGAGGTCAAGTATGCTTTCACAACCATTTACGCTTCGAGTAGGCTCAGGAACTAATTGTTCAAAATAATTTTCTGATAAAGCATTCAGTACAATTTCGGATGAGGTTTTATGCCTGCCGCCGTCTTTAAACTTACAGTTTTTCCATTATGTCGAGGGTGGATTAAAGTCTCCCTCGACCATAATTGTGTGAGTGGGGTAACTATTTGAAATGAGACTCAAGTTTCCATTGAACTGTTGAGCAACTGTACCTTCTCAGTAGGGGGTCGGTAAAACGATCCAATTAATAGTTTAGTCCTATTTTCAAGTATAACCTCTACCCATACTATACTATAGATTATTATACATAAATAATAGGTTATCATTAATATTTTCTTCAAGGTCATTAATATGTATCATAAACGGCCATGGCCCTAAAACAGTTCCCCGTAGCACATCCGATGTTAATTCTGCTCACTCCGTGACTCTCCATCCAAGGTCCAGTTCATCGTCGTCGGAAGGATGTAAGCCAAGATTGTCCTGTAGATTTCACTGATCGGCTCTTTATGCGCTACACGTGCAGCATTCAGTGTCACGTGTCACCGCCCGCATGGAGACTGAACAGTGAGTATGCTGTGGCAGGATACACAGTCGTATCTTCAGGCGCTCAGTCCGGAATCGCAGGACTACTACGGTCGCAGGTTCGAATCGTGCCTCGGGCATGGATGTGTGTGATCTCCTTAGATTAGTTAGATTTAACTAGTTCTAAGTTCTAGGGGACTGATGACCACAGATGTTAAGTCCCATAGTGCTCAGAGCCATTTGAACCATATTTTGAACACAGTCGTATCAGGAAGTTCATTTCCCCGGGTCGCTATGTGCCCTCCAACCAGTCAGGAAAACATTCCCTTCTCTCGCCTTTGCAAGAGAAGGAGAGCGTCTTGGAAATGTGACACTCTTCTATCTATTAGGTACATCTGACCAATAGCAAGAGTGGCTACAATAACAATAATGGCTGTAAGCAGTATGGGACTTAACATCTGAGGTCATCAGTGCCTTAGACTTAGAACTACTTAATCCTAACTAACCTAAGGACACCACACATACCCATGCCTGAGGCAGGATTCGAACCTGCGACCGTAGCAGCAGCGAGGTTCCGGATTGAAGCGCCTAGATCCGCTCGGCCACAACGGCCGGTGGAAGAGTGGCGTCGTGGGTACCAGAGCAGATAAGAAATCTTGGGGCAACATGTCTATACGTACCACAGTATATTCTGCTGAAAGATGAAACGGAAAATAAAGTAATGAAAAAAAATGTTCCTTCTTTTCTTTTGTTGAAGTTCGTATAGCGACAATACGTAACGCCATTGAGATCACTGTCAGTGAACCTCGTTTCTCAAATATCCGCTCAATGTCGTAGATTACAGATTGTCAGAACTTGGTAGGATATCGTAATTAACAAGCTAGGGTACTCCACTCTGTACATTTTGGAAAAATTTAAAACACCTTCTTCACTGACTACAATGCCGTATGTACCCGGAAGCTAACAAGGGAAGATGATTCATAATGATAGTGATGAGGGCTTTTCGAAAGTAGGTCGGGACGGTAACCACTTGAGGTAGCAGGATCCGAAATTGTAGCCGCGATGGTTTTCTCGACCAGCGGAGGGCGTAGTCGGCCGGGTGCGCAATCAGCGCCGAGACGCCGCCGTAATCACGTGTGCCGCCATGGCAACGCGTCTTGCGCTCCCACCAAACAGGATTAGGCGCGCCCAGATTAAATGCCACGCCGCGCCGCGCCGCGCCGAGACGGCGTAGGCCGCCCTTCCGGATTGGGCGAGCTGCTCGCTGCGGATTACCTAAACTGCTTAAGCATCCGGCGCAAAACACCGTCTCGAGTCCACAGGCGCAGATGACCTTTTAATCCGGGTCACCACTTGCTGCGAGAGACGCTCGACGCGGTAATGATTCGTGTGATGTGATATAAAGGAGAGTTGGTGGAGGGGCGAGGGGGGGTGGGGGTGGAGAGCGTGACTGCTGAGACGCCAGCCGTGCGTAGTGAGGAGCTGAAAGAGGACGACCATCTCGAGCTCGAGCGTTCTCTCAGCTAGTAGGTAATGTCCAGTAAACACAGAAAGATCAAAAAGGAGATGTGCGACATAAACGAAAACTGGTCGGCGTGTTTCTACCTCTGAAAAATGATGTCTATTCAAATTTCGTGCCACTCACGTAATAGTGGCGCTAGTAGTGCCATTATGAGGAGGAAAATAAGGTTTGCCTTAAAAATACGCTGTATGGGTTGAGGGCGTAAGTTACCTAGTAAGTAGGCTGTTTAGGTTTTTACGTTGGTAACGCCACATAGCGCTCTCTATTTAAAATCGCTGACTGCGCTGTGTGCAGTCTGTGGCTGGTTGGACTCGTTGGAAGCTATTCGCCAGTGTAATGTTGGGCAGTTGGATGTGAACAGCCCATAGTGTTGGACAGTTGGAGGTGAGCCGCCAGCAACAGTGGGTGTGTGGAGAGGTATGCCAGATTTCTGAGATGTTAATACGAGCGGACGACCTGGACGTGTTTCCTTCAGGAAAGTGAAATTTGCTAAACCGGATGTCACGAATTTTTATATATACACACACACACACACACACCCACACACACATATATATATATATATATATATATATATATATATATATATATATATATATATATAATGACTTTTGAACACTAGTAAGGTAATTACATTGTTTGTTCTCTGTGAAAATGTTTCATTTGCTAACTATATGCCTATCAGTAGTTAATGCCTTCAGTAGTTAGAATCTTTTTTTAGGTGGCAGTATTGGCGCTCGCTGTATTGCAGTAGTTCGAGTAAGGAAGATTTTTGTGAGGTAAGCGATTCATGAAGTGCATAGGTTATTGTTAGTCAGGGCTATTCTTTTGTATGGATTATTCAAAGTCAGATTGCGTTACGCTAAAAGATTTTGTGTCAGTTTAGAAATGGAGTAAAGAGAATACAGTCTCAGCACGTTCAGTTTCATTCTGGAGATTGAAAAATCAAGTAACGTAGAAGTTTTACCAGCACAGCCATTCTTTTCATTCTAAGGGGAAGTTTCGACCTTTGAGATTGGACGCAGCGAGTTCATCTTAGTCAAGATGGCTTAAGGGCGACACAGACGGCATTATCAGCGTCTCACTGAGTTTGATTGAAGTCGCGCAATGGGGATACGAGAAGCTGTATGTTCCTACCGTGATACTGCAGCAAGTCTTCGCAGGTGTGTAGCCACTGTACATGACTGCTGGCAGCGGCGGTCACGAGAACCTACGGTCGTAAGAAGACCGGGCTCCGGAAGGCCACGTGGCGCTGCCGAGAAGGAAGACAATTGCATTCGACGTACGGCTCTGACGTATCGCCCGCATCTGCAGCAGCAATTTCGGCAGCAGATTGCACCACAGTGACACAAAGAACTGTTACAAATCGGTTACTTCAAGGACAGCTCCGAGCCAGACGCCCTCTAGCGTACATTAAATTGACTGCAAACTACCGTCATTTGCATCTGTTCGAAGGAGGCCAATTGTGGGCTTGCAAACAACCTGTCTTCATACCACACACACCGGACCTACACCTGGACTTACGGTCTGGGGTGCGATTTCGTATGACAGCAGGAGCATTCTCGTGGTATTCCCATGCACTATGACTGCAAATTTTTACATCGATCTTGTGATTTGACCTCCTGTGCTGCTGTTCATGAACAATACTCCAGGGAGTGTTTTCCAGCAGGATAACGCTCGTATACATACCGCTGTTGTAATCCCATACGTCCCACATTTTGCCTTGGCCTGCTGGATCAGCAGATCTGTCTCGAGTCGAACAAAATGGTTCAAATGGCTCTGAGCACTATGGGACTTAACAGCTGAGGTCATCAGTCCCCTTAGAACTCAGAACAACTTAAACCTAACTAACCTAAGGACATCACACACATTCATGCTCGAGGCAGGATTCGAACCTGCGACCATAGCGGTCGCGCGGTTCCAGACTGCAGCGCCTAGAACCGCTTTGCCACTCCCGCCGGCTCCAGTCGAACATCAGTGGGACATCATCGAACAAAATCTCCAGTGTCATCGACAACCAGTATTAACCGCCTCTGTGTTGACCGCAACAGACATGGAACTCTATCCCACAAAGTGACATCCGGTACCTGTACGACGCAATGCATGCACGTTTGCATGCCTACATTCAACATTCTGTCGGTTACACTGGTCATTAACGTACGCAATGGCTTGTTATCCTGTGATCTTGAAATGTTAATCACGTAAATATGTTACCTAGACAAAAGTACTCCCCAAATTTCATTACTTTACATTAACTAGTTCTTGGTGTTGCGTTTTTTCTCCGTCAGTGTCTCACAAAGTATGGTTAAAGTTCTAGCACCTTCCATGGCAACAGTTCTGTTACTCTGCCCTTCAAATGTCAGAACAGTTTCATCCGTATTCCCTATTTGCCTTACTTCGACACTCGTTTTCTTCCGCTGTTTAATAGTAAAGCCATGGAAATACAATAATTTTTCATACCCCTGCGGCATTTTCTGAGGTATTTTGGTAGGGGTTCGCATGTTAAGTCCATGGCGCTTCATAAACCTGTAGAACCAACCAACTCGATTCTTAAAGTCTATTAATTTTCACTGTAGCGCTAGTTTACGAGCGTGTATTTGAATCATTTTTGTTTTAACTCCAGTGCCATTTTGACGGTGTCCTCGAGTCCATTTCAATACGTCATTCCAAGTTTCGGCTATTTTGCATTGAGTCCTCTATTTCAACATTTAGTCGTTCTCATTTTTTCCGTTCTTCTTTACCAGCCACCCAATCTAGAATGGCTTTTTCTGTTGGTGGTGAGCCGAAATGTCACTAACTGCTCTGTTTCCATGTTCTTACGCACATGCTGTTGCTTTCTGTTAACAGCCAGCATCATATGGAACATTTTACTTTTTACCATTACCTAAAGCGCAAAGCACTTTCAATTCAAGTTCACTGGCATCGTAGGCTACAATGACGCATCGAAGGCTTGTTCTGGATTTGTGATAGCGGGGAGGGAGGGAGACAGTGTTAGCAAGCTTGTGAGTCCCCGGATCTTATGTTCGTCGCATTGGTTCACTGCTGCTGCCAGTTGACTCCAATATTACCAGAGAGAGATCAGTTTCTCGTTGAATGGAATATTTAGCTGCTTTTAAGACTGGCGGGAATTTTAAATCAAATAGTGGACATTTATACATTAATTTGGAGGAGAAGACGAACCTGAATTTTGGAGATAAAATACAGTATTAGTGTCACTGGCATTAAAAAACCCACTAAAGTCGACAAAATTGAACAAAACATGAGAGCCCGATGATGCCCCTATCAAATTCTGCACCGAATGTGTGACTGTCTTAACAACAGCATATCGTAGATCCCTCGATCGAAAATTCCGTGCTCAGTCCCTGCATGAAAGCATATGTCACACCTCTCTACAAGAAGGGTAGCTGAGCTGATCACCAAAACTACAGCCCCATATCACTGACACCCACTCATTGTAAAATTTTAGAACATGGTCTGAGCTCAAATGGAGTGATGTGTCTCGAACAGAATGACTTCCCACATACTAACTAGCATGTATTCGGTAAACATCGACCATGCGAAACCCAGCTCACGTTTTTTTCACGTTATATTCTGAAAACCAAGCATACACACTATGTAATGAATGAAACGAAATAATAGCTGATTCGACTACAACTCTGAAATGAAATAAATTTAATGATGACAAAAGAAAATTTGTGCCGGACCGAGACTCAAAACCGGATTTCTCGCATCTTGCGAACGGCCCCCTTGATCACTGATGGATCACCTCGACTGTTCGGACGCGCCTCCCACTCGATTCAAATTCCAATCTTTTCCAACGACCCAGTGCCCTATGTCCATCAATACATACAGGGTGGTCCATCGATCGTGACCGGGCCAAATGTCTCACGAAATAAGCGCCAAACGAAAAAACTACAAAGAACGAAACTTGTCTAGCATGAAGGGGGAAACCATATGGCGCTGTGGCTGGCCCGCTAGATGGCGCTGCCATAGGTCAAAACTGCGTTTTTTTAAAAATAGTAACCCCCATTTTTATTTCATATTCGTGTAGTACGTAAAGAAATATGAATGTTTTAGTTGGACCACTTCTTCGCTTTTTGATAGATGGCGCTGTAATATTCACAAACATATGACTTACAATTTTAGACGAAAGTTGGCAACAGGTAGGCTTTTTAAATTAAAATAGAGAACGTAGGTTCGTTTGAACATTTTATTTCGGTTGTTCCAATGTGATACATGAACCTTTGGGAACTTATCATTTCTGAGAACACATGCTGTTACAGCGTGATTACCTGTAAATACCACATTAATGCAATAAATGCTCAAAATAATATCCGTCAACCTCAGTGTATTTGGCAATACGCGTAACGACATTCCTCTCAACAGCGAGTACTTCGCCTTCCGTAATGTTCGTACATGCATTGAGAATGCGCTGACACATGTTGTCAGGCGTTGTCTGTGGATCACGATAGCAAATATCCTTCAACTTTCCCCACAGAAAAAAATCCGCGGACGTCAGATCCGATGAAAGTGCGGGCCGTGGTATGATGATTCGACGACCAATCCACCTCTCATGAAATATGCTATTCAATACCGCTTCAACCACACGCGAGTTATGTGCCGGACATCCATCATATTGGAAGTACATCGCCATTCAGTCATGCAGTGAAACATCTTGTAATAACATCGGTAGAACATTACGTAGGAAATCAGCATACATTGCACCATTTAGATTGCCATCGATAAAATGGGGCCCAATTATACTTCCTCCCATAATGCCGCACCAAATATTAACCCGCCAAGGTCGTTGATGTTCCACTTGTCGCAGCCATCGTGCATTTTCCGTAGCCCAATAGTGCATATCATGCCGGTTTACGTTACCGCTTCGTCGCTAAATAGAAAGCGTGCAAAAAATCTGTCATCGTCCCGTAATTTCTCTTGTGCCAGTGGCAGAACTGTACACGCCGTTCAAAGTCGTCGCCATGCAATTCCTGGTGCACAGAAATATGGTACGGGTGCAATCGATGTTGATGTAGCATTCTGAACACCGACGATTTTGAGATTCCCGATTCTCGCTCAATTTGTCTGCTAATGATGTGTGGATTAGCCGCGACAGCATCTAAAAGACCTACTATGGCATCATCATTTGTTGTAGGTCGTGGTTGACGTTTCACATGTGGCTGAGCACTTTGTGTTAACGTAAGTATCCGGAGAACGGTCCTGACACTTGGATAATGTCGTCCAGGATACCGAGCAGCATACATAGCACACGCCCGTTAGGCATTTTGATCAGAATAGCCGTACATCAACACGATATCGACCTTTTCCGCAAATGGTAAACGGTCCATTTTAACACAGGTAATGTATCAGGAAGCAAATACCGTCCGCACAGGCGGAATGTTACGTGATACCACGTACTTATACGTTTGAGACTACTACAGCGCCATCTACCACAAAGCGAACAATGGACCGCCGTGTATAGAGGTCTTCCCCCCCCCCCCCCCCCCAAAAAAAAAAAAGAAAAAAAACGAAGGCATCGACAAGTTTTAGGGACAGTTTAGACAAATAAGCAGTTGTTCATCTTCCATAAAATATAACAACCATCTCTTCTACTGCAAGCACTTTGCATTTTATTCTGCGGGAGAAGGTAGTATTATTGTAGTAAAGAAAACAAGAGGGAAATGTCTAGTAAACATGCGCTTCGAAACTCTTTCCTAGAGTGCTTTGAGCACTCGTTCAGTAAAAGAGACGTGTTTCACACTATCGAAGATGACCGAGTGATCAGAGCTCTTAAAGTATGTATTTTCGACACAACTTTTACTGGACATTTTTTTCTTGTTTTGGTCAATGTTTCCTCCATCAAAAATATGGAAAGAAAAGACCTAACAGTAGAAGATGTCTGTTTCGTGGTAGTAGAAGATGAACAAGTGCTGATACCTCTTTAGGTACCAAATTTAGAGCCCATGCTTACTAGACATTTTTTACTTATTTCTAGCCGGCCGGTGTGACGCTTCAGTCCGGAACCGCCCTGCTGCTACGGTCGCAGGTTCGAACCCTGCCTCGGGCATGGATGCATGTGATGTCCTTAGGTTAGTTAGGTTTCAGTATTTTTAAGTCTAGGGGATTGATGACCTCAGATGTTAAATCCCATAGTGCTTAGAGCCATTTCTTTTACTCATTTCTGCGCAAGGAATCACTACCTAAAGTTTGTCAATGTTTTTTGGGACACCTCGTATAAATCAAGCATAAAGGCAGGCAGGAAGATGCGGTAATTCTTGTGCTCCAAAAAGCATTTGGCTCAGTGCCACACCCAAGCTTAGTGTCGAATTTACGATCATTTTGTCAAGCCACATTTTGTGACTGGCGCGAGGATTTGTTGACAGGGACGATACAACATGAGCATGTCATCTTGGATAGATAGTTTGCATCCTGTGCTCCAGAGATGTGTGAAGGACCGGAAGTGCTGTCCATCTACGAGGTAATTGCCTACAGAACACTCTTACGATCCATCTTGGATCATTGTCGTGTGCGTATGATCCCTACCAAATAGGACTAACAGAGCAAATTAAAGACGTTTCTACCCATCGAAAACATCAATAAATTGTTTCGATAATTTACGACGTAGTTTGTCTTGTCAAACTCCGCTTCCAGATTCAAAGCGACAAATCAAATACAACAACTGATAAATATACCAACCAAATTCTATTGAGTCATTAGTTTGAAGTTTTTATAAAGAGTTTAGTTTTTGTCTGTTTTCATCCTTTCTGTCCCCATCTCATTCCGGTTCAGTCAATATGTTACAATTATGATTTGCGCGTGGACAATGCCAGCAGTCTGTGACCATTCACTGATTTTTTCTTGATCCACTAAATAACACTTTTTCAATTGTGGTTTCCGTACAGACAAAGAATGTGTTAAACTTAATTCCGTACCGTAATGTGACATAAAATAATGAATCAGAACGTGTGCATCATGTCAAGACTTAAATATTTTCTGGAACATTATTCTGGGGAAACAGTCATGTCAGCTGTATCAACAAAATTTGCTAAAAGACAGATTTGATCGCCTAAGTATTGTAGTTGAAGCGGTTTCGATCTATTGTACTTAGATCATCTTCAGACCTTGTCCTTCATGATGCTAACTAGAGCTGGGCTGTTTGAGCAGCCTGCTCTAGGGAGACATAATCGACAGTGATCGATTACATCTCTCTAGAGCAGCCTGCTCAGCCAACCAAGCTCTTGTCACCATCATGGAGTACAAGGACTGAAGATGATCTAAGTGCAAGAGAGCGAAACCGGTCACCAGTTTTAATACAACATTTAGGCCATCAAGGCTCCTTTTGTGCTAATTTTGTCAAGATTTAAAGTTGCAAACAGTATGATTTACTGTATAAATTTGAACAGCACTTCTTTCAAAAGAAGTGTGGAAAAATTAAGTACAGTGACTTTTTGGTCTTAACTTTAATTTGTTCTTTAAAGGTAACATATGCCTTTGCTGTAATTTGAATGCATCTCAGCTTATAAGATTATACTTTTACTAATATATTACCGAAAGATTAGCGTACCATATTTGTTTTGTTTTTCAGGAACTGCTTTTCTAATTGTGCTTTCGATTTACAGTGAAATGTGATTTGTATGTATAGAACTTACACTGTAAATAAATCAGAAAATGCATGTAAAATCAACGCAGACATATTTGGTTACGAACGTGGCGAACGAATCAAGAACAAGGAAACAATGATAGAAACATGTACGCCTGAAATAAGTGAAAGATATACGTTTGAAATACGATTGAAATTACGTAACTGACAGTTGTCTGAAATACAGCTGTTAGAATGCGACTGGCATGTGAACGTATATTTTATGTCGTCCCTTATGAGCTTTGCCATGTATTGAACTTTTCTGGCTGCGAGAGTGTAAATTTAATTTAGCTGCGAGAATGTAAACTGTCAATAATTTTAAACCAAACCAAGACAGCTTGAACTTACGTAACACAGAAACAGAATATAATTCAACACTGTTGATATCAAATTGGTCCTGATAATAAAACAAACCTTGATCAGTTTGAAAATAATGGTCCCTGTGCTTAATGAATGCTATCTATCCTCGAAATAGTAAAGTTTCTTACCTTTATCTGCGCAATGGTAACGCTGTTCACACTGATGCCTGTAAGTCGAATATGAATGAGACAATAACTTCATGAGAAAAGTAGTTGATCAAAAATGACATGGATCTGGGACCTAGGATTAACTTGGGGTAAGTAGCAATGCGGCGCTAACTTTAAAATTTGTAGTTTGAGTCTTTGAAAATTAATAATGCTCAAAATTAAGACACTCAATAAACTACTTACACATTAACAATTAACTTTACAAAACTACTGAATGTGAGTGCTATACATTGTCTCAATCAAGACTTATGAATACCTGCATTGCATTAGTAACAAAACAACTTTCTTTACCGTAATTGTTTCGAACTTCTGTTGAGATTCCTTTTATAGTTAACAAACGTCGTAGTATCTTGCAGATAAAAAAATCATAACTACTCGTAACGAGTAAGTGCATATCCAGAACACATCAAAGAAAACACGTCTTTACACTTGAATGTCATCCATACATCTCTCGATCTAAAGTTACATTGACACATTGCCCATAACACCCTGAATCAGTGATCGCTGTTGAGCAGCGACCTACTACCCAATCGATACTCCTTTTGACCTTCTCTGGCCCAATGTGATATTTTCTTACAAAACGTGAATTAATTTGCGCTGTGTATATGTATTTCAAGATGCCAATTTCCAGCGTGCTCGAGACTTTGTATAGTTTATGGTTCAAATGCCAACTGCCAGGTCAGAATAAAGGTGCACCTGACGTAACATGCACTAGATGTAATTCTGAACTCAGACAGTGGCTGAAAGGCAAAACAAATACCAATAACTTGGTGACTGCCTCAAAAACCACGCAGATGCTTGCTTCTTCTATTTGATCAGTGTAACCGGCATTTAATCAAAGAATGAAAATAACATCGAGTGGCCTAACTAACCCTCGGCAATGAAATGAGAAACCTCGTCTGGCTAGGGCCCTTCGTCGGGTAGACCGGTCGTCTGGTGCAAGTCTTTTTAGTTGACGCCATTTCGGCAACTTCCGCGTCGATCGGGATGAGATGATGATTATGAAGGCAACGCAACACCCAGTCCCTGAGCAGAGAAAATCTCCGACCCAGCCTGGAATCGAACCCGGTCCCCTTAGCATGGCATTCTGTCACGCCGACCACTCAGCTTTCGAGGCGGACACCCTCGGTTATTAGATCTGTTCTCCACAGTGAAACTCCACCAGTGCCAGCTCCTCCATCCGCATGGGAAGATGTTCTTTATTTCTAACCACAAATCTGCAGCAGTGGTTCTCAAACATTTTTGTTTAAGTGCCAATATCAACATTGCATGGTGACACCTCAGGTCGCATGAGAAGGTCGACGGTTGTGGTGGTGGGTGTAAAGTGGCAACTAAAAGATAAATTAAGTTTTCACAGAACCATGGTTACTAATCGAAGCTTACGACGTACACATTTTGAATCTACATATTATAAAGTATCAAAACAAATATTTTGAAGTGGAAGAGAAAATGATAGTCTATATTGGAACTACACGCATCTTTCTGAAGGCTTACGCTGTGGGTAATTATCCATAGGTAAGCGGCTATTGTGTATCAGTGCCATCGCGTCTAAGGAGTGGAAAAAGCCTATTGTTGCTTCCACAAATTATATACTAAAAAGTATATATATAAATATAGGTAGATATCAGCAAGATGATTGGTAGATCCTAGAATTAATTGGTGAAATCTAAGACTTACCATCACGATGTGGTAAAAATCCGTAATTTCTTATTATATGCATAGATTTCGAACATTTACCAAGAGCCGTTGGTAAATCTTAGGATGTACCCACACTTAACTGGTGAGACCGAGTTCATTAAAAAAATCAGCTTAGCACTTTATTGAAATAATTTGTATTTATTGTAAATTTATGTATTTGAAACAATCTTGCATTCCAATGTGATTGTAATGAGCAACAATCAATATCAGTGAAAATGCTGTAAAAATGTTACCTTGTGAACGTTAATTTTTGTTACAACAAGCCTGACTATTGTGGCACTTCGAATTACATAATATGGGAGACGATTTACATATGCAGTTTTTAGTTGAACGCTTTTTTAAGCAACTGCACTTTTTGAACTCTTGTCCTTCAACAATATGTTTTTTGGCAATCGCTTCCCAAAGACTAATTTCTTGCCGGCCGCTGTGGTAGAGCGGTTCTAGGCACTTCAGTCTGGAACCTCGCGACCGTTACGGTCGCAGGTTCTAATCCTGCTTCGGGTCTGGATGTGTGTTATGTCCTTAGGTTAGTTAGGTTTAAGTAGTTTTACGTTCTAGGGGACTGATGACCTCAGATGTTAAGTCCCATAGAACTCAGAGCCACTAATTTCTTCTCCTGCTACTTCTTCCACGTTGATAAAATTATCCTTGTACAATGTAAATCGGTTCCTAGAGTACAGTGGCTTCAATTTACCTGCTTTGGCACCAATTGATAAAAATTAGTCATCCTGAATATTCATCACTACTGATATTATGGATTTTGCATCAATTTTTGTCGTGTCTACATCTGGTACTTTAATTCTCATTCTGTCCAACTGGAAGTTTTGGAATTTTGTTACAAGAGGCTGCTTTCATTTTCTTTACCTACAATTGAAGACTTTCTTTGGCAGCTTTTCGGATCCGTTTCACTTTTAAACCTTGTTGGAAGTTGTTAGCGTCTCGTCGCAACCATCAGCTGGTGCCGGTGTCTCGTCGTTAACTGTTGTCAAATACTGTGTCTGTGGTGCTTCCTCAACTGCTGCACCCGCACTTTCTACCTCCGTTTCTTCTGTTCCACTACTTGCTCTAGTGGAATCAATTCCTTGGCCGCCATTTACAATTTCCTGTGAGTCAGTGGAAGTGGTGTTTAACATTGTTTTCAAGTCTTCTTCAGTGTTTATATTTTTTATTAAATCACGTGGAACAGCTGAGGTCGCAATGCCCATTTTCATTCGAACCCCATACATGGCTTCATATGCTGAACATCTGATCCCCTTCATGATAAGCCCTATTTTTCGATGTTTGCACAAACCTCAGCCGATCAGACCATTTCGAAGTTTCATTTGTTTCCATCCAAGGTGATAACATACTTTCGATATCTTGATTTGCTCTTTCCACTGATCCCTGAGACTGACTGTGCCTCAGCCACTCCACAACCAACATGAACTTTGAATGACTTGGTTACTAAGCTCTCTACCATTATCAGAACGAAGGGTACTTGGGGCACCAAAGGCGGTAAAAATTTCCGAAAGATGGTACGCTACTTCATCAGCCCTTTTCGAAGTTAGTGTGCAGAGGGTAAAAAATTTTGTCAAATGATTTGTTATACAAGTGTGAACTTCGACTTACTGTCTGGTTTTGCCTACATTTGGCATCGTGAATTCATTTCACTGTGTGTGATAGGTTTCACTGCAACACCCCTTTATAATGCTTTTTTTTTTTTTTGCTTTTTCTGGCGTGCTTAATATAATCTCAGTTAAGTAACGATTGATTCAACAGTGACATTCTTGTACTTACTATTCAGTTCCACAATCATCTGTGTCCGGCATCCATGCCATATGGCAATGTGGGTCTCATGTAGTACGTTAAACAGTTCATAGAAATGAACGTCATAGCAATTTTCTTCTTTTCCAGCAGACGCCGGTGCTATGAGATTCTCCTCACCTCCGATGTTGAGAACATCATATCTCTTCTAACGTCTGTAGTGAACAGATTTTTTATTGGAAACGATTTTTGCATTTTTCACTTCACTTAACAGAATATTATATTGCTCAGAAATTACATAAAAATTGTTGTCCTTCTTCTTATTCACTGATTCACTTAAAAGTTCGTAAAATCTGTTACGCATAATATCACTTATTCTGATGCAACGCTGCAGAAGGAACACCGCTGAAGCGAGTCGTAAAGATGACCCCACGCACGATGCTCGACGCTGACCGTAACTACGTGGCGGTCACCGGACTGAGAACTCATAATTGCCAACAAAGAAACTTATCTTAACAGAAAATTGGCAACAATGAAACTTGTCTGTACCTGCACGACAGAGACGGGAGTTTTCGATCCAGCTTTTATTACCAGTTTGCATTGATAAATCCTAAGATTTAGCAACGTCTCTTGGTAAACGTTCGAAATCTCTGCATATAATAAGAAATTTATTACGTTTACCACACCGCGATGGTAAATCTTAGGTTTCACCGGTTAATTCTAGGATTTACCAATTATCTTACTTTTACAGTAACTATATACGATGATGGGGTGGCGCAGAAAAAGCAGCTCTTGTAAGTATAAAGAAAATGCAGTGAAATTACAGAAACGAAGCGCTGAAATGCACTCACCATTTATTTACAATGAAAAATAGAGTGAAAAATATAATTTAGAAGATGTTAAAAGTGACCCCCTGCAACATCAGTACACAGTCGTGCACGTCTAAGGATGTTTACGGTAAGTACACCCGTAAAATTCGGACATCGATGGCAGTAACTTCACGGCTGACGTTATCTTTCATTTCCTGTAATGAAAGTGGATTTGTTTCATACATGTTGCCCTCAAGTGTCCCCACAGGAAAAAATCACGTGTGATGGTCATGAATATCCGCTGACCGTTATTTCCTCTGTGAAGACACAGTGGACTCGTTCCAAGGATACCTTAGATGTGTGGCATTTTGTCTATCTTATTGGAGAAAGCAGTATTGTCTTTGATATTCAGTGAGCTGATCAAAAAATGAATCAGAAATTTCCGTATATTTAGCAGTGTTGAGAGAAATGTAGAAAATACTGGTCCAAAGATGCATGTTCCTGTTACACCACACCAAACGCCGATTTTTTTCATCATGGAGTGATTGGTGACACACAGTGTTAGGGATATCCTTTGCCCGGTACCTCGTGTTCTGTGAATTCACATGACCGGGAAGATGAAACGATGCTCCATCACTCATGATGTAAACAAAAGGGTCTAGCTAACCATCGTTGACGTTATTCAAAAGCCACCTGCTATAATCTACCCGTCTCTGACTGTAATCTCCTATGCCGGCCGCTGTGGCCGAGCGGTTCTAGGCGCTTCAGTCCAGAACCACGCTGCTGCTACAGTCGCAGGTTCGAATCCTGCCTCGGACATGTATGTGTGTGATGTCCTTAGGTTAGTTATGTTTAAGTAGTTCTAAGTCTAGGGGGCTGATGACGTCAGATGTTAAGTCCGATAGTGCTTAGAGCCATTTGAACCATTTTGTAATCTCCTGTAATTTTTGCACAATCACCACACGATTTGGCCTTACATTGAGACATTTTAATATCCCCTGGCAACTCTTCCTGCTTATACGCTCGTATATGCCTGTCTGATCAAATACGAGCAGACTTCTTTGCCTCTGAATTATTCTTCGGCGACTGTCTGCAGTAACTTCTGGTGTAGGAACCAAATGAATTAATCGTCGTTTTACACTTTCTCTGATCCGTAGAAACATCAGTTTTTATACGTATCTATATTGCTCTTTCTGCTAGGAGTACTCTATCCCGATACGGCCGGCCGGAGTGGCCGAGCGGGTCTAGGCGCTACAGTCTGGAACCACGCGACCGCTACGGTCGCAGGTTCGAATCCTGCCTCGGGCATGGATGTGTGTGATGTCCTTAGGTTAGTTAGGTTTAAGTAGTTCTAAGTTATAGGGGACTGATGACCTCAGAAGTTTAGTCCCATAGTGCTCAGAGCCATTTGAACCATTATCCCGATACTTGACCCAAAAATTTTGCGAGATTCCTTAATGGAGCCTGTTTTCACGTATGCTTCACTATTTAAATTCAGTCTTCTATTGAGAAAGTCATTTTGCAGACCGCAAAGAGAAACGTCTAAATTCACTCCTGAAATAAAACGAAATGCTGACAGAGGACTGCTAGAAATCGATTACTACATAAAATTGTCTATTGCTGTAGCAGTGTATTCGATGTCAGTTGTCGAAATATTGCATACACATTCAAAGGGGAGGTGAGCTACCTTTAACTGCGCCACACTGTATGTACTAATACGAAAGCGATTATTCATGAAATCAGAGGAAGGTGCTCAACAGAGGCCTAATTTCTCGAATCAGCACAGTCAAAGGCGGGTGGTAACATGGTCGTATATATCAACGGACGACAGGCCCCTCGCAGTGCAAATCTACGAGAGGGCGGTAATTTCGGGAGAAGCGAGGACGCTTATTCTGAGGGCGCAGTCTAGGTGGCGCTGCGGCGGCATCTCCGCAGCTCCGCTCGCTCCTGGGCCCTGTCTCGCCGCCCTCGTAAATTATCCTGGATCTTTAATAAATCGCATTCCTGCGTAGCGTCGCAGACAATGCAGCCTTCTTCTAATGAGAGCACTTAACTCTTGGGCGGCGACAGTAACGGCAGTTGCGGAGCAGCGTGCGACGTCTCCAAAGTGTGCGGGAGCGTATTAAATTCCCACCTTCTCCCTTTTGTCCAGTCGCTCTGCCCCATAGCAGCGCTTTAATTGGCTTGTATAAATTTTATAGAGCGCTTCGCACTGTTTACAGCTTGCAAACCTTGTTTCCTGTCTCCATGTTTCTTCGCAAGCACCTTCGCACGCGGCAGTACGCGAGAAGCCGGGAGGTAGTTTGCACCTCATGGACACTCTGTCTTCTAAAGGTTACTTGCTACCGTTTGTTTATTTTGTACCTCTAAACAGCTGGTTTCTCTTCAAAAGATACAGCGAAACAGCCTGATAATGGGACAAATAATTTTTGTGGGGATTCTTTGTGTGCACCGCTGACTAATAGCGTGAATTGAGCACAGCCCGCTGGAAAACGTGATGCGTCGTTCTCATTTCTTTTAAATTCGGTGCATCTTTTTCAATATTCTTCCGATCATAGGAAACCACTAAGAGCTGATATCTCGTTAACAGTAAACCTGAGAGGGAAAACATAGCATTTGATTGCACTTAGCACTAAGTAAAGTGTAGGGAGTGTGACGGCTCATGTAGTGGGATGACAGTCTGGATCTGGACTAAAGAAAAATAAAGAGACGTTCATAGGATTACTCGACCCGGAAGGAGCGTTCTATGAGTCAATCAGTGCAAGATGTTCGAAATCCTGAGGAAAATAGGGGTAAACTATAGGGAGAGATATGTAATATATAAAATGTGCAAGAGCCAAAAGGGAATAATAAGAGTGGAAGACCAATAACGAACTGCTCGGATTAAAAATTACGTAAGAATGGGATGAATTCATTGACGCCCACTGTTCGATCTATACATCGAATAAGGAATAATGGAAATAAAAGAGCGGTTCAAGAGAAGAATTAAAATTCTACGTGAAAGGATATCAATGATAAGATTCGTCGATGACATTGCTATCATCAGTGAACGTGAAGAAGAATTACAGGATCTGCTGAATGGAACGAAGATTCTAATGAGCACAGTATGTGGACTGACTGTAAAAAGACGAAAGTAATCAGAGGTATCAGGAATGAGCTTACTTATCAGCAATGATGGTCACGAGATAGATGAACCTAAGTTCTGCTACCTAAGGAGCGAAATAAGCCATGGTGAACGGAGCAAAGAGGGCATCAATATCAGACTGGCACCGGAAAGAAGGGCATCCTGGCCAAGAGAAATCTATTAGTATCAAACATAGGTCTTAATTTGAGGAAGAAATTCCTGAGAATCTACATTTGGAGCACAGCATTTTATGGTACTGAAACGTCAACTGTGAGACAACCGGAACAGAACAGAATCGAAGAATTTGAGAATATTGAAAATTAGGTGGGCTGATAAGGTAGGTAATTGGGACGTCCTGCGCAGAATCAGTGAGGAAAGAAATATAAAGAAATCGCTGGACAAGAAGTAGGAACAGATTGATATGACCTGTTTAGACACCAGGGAATAAACATGGTACTAGAGCGAGCTGTAGAGGGTAAAAACTGCAGATGAAGACAGGGATTGGAGTAATCCGATAAATAATTGGGGACGTAGCTTGCAAGTGCTACTCTGAGGTGAAGATGTTGGGACGAGAAAAAAAAGTCTGGAGTGAGGATTTAGCTCGATATTTGTCATGCTGTAATCAAAGGGAGTGGGAAGGTTGCTGCTTCGGGTGCGAGGAGAGTGTCTGTTTGGATGGCGGTTTCCGGCGATAGAGAGGCTGACTGGCTGATCTAGCTCTGGGAACATGGTTCGCGGAGAACTCATTCAGTCCTCGGAAACGTTCATCAAGACGCCTTGCGAATCCTGGAGTCTCTGTGGAGCCCCACCAGCTCTGGAAACTCCGAAGATGTTTTGTAAACCCGGCTGCCAAGTTTTGCTTTCCCGTCGACACTAATAGCTGTTGCTCACAGGCAACCGTTATACTACGAAATTTCTCTGGAACGAACAAGAGAGGCAGTGGAGATCGTAGGGAACAGATTGACATATGACATCTCGTCGTTGAAGCTGTTTATGAGACAGCCAGTCATAATAAGTCTCAGGCCAAGGATGGTGTGGCCGATTAGAGGAGTCAAAAGAGTAATGAAGGCAGTCGGTGTTGGCCCGAAGTTGAAGCTGGTAGTGCAATTGTGAAGTGGTGACAGCGGCGTGAGGACAAGAGGGAAGTTCAGCAAGGACCGGTGGATAACGGAGTGGTGAAGCGCTGACGGAGAGTCATAGTTCCCACTGTCAGAGATAAAGCGACGTAGTAAAATATCTATAGTTTCATTTATGGATTGTATGGGGTGAGGGAAAATAATTCTGATTGGTCGAAGACAAGAGGACTGGTAGTTTGTGATCCAGAAAGAACTGGAAGTGACTAAGGGCGTAACAGAGGTTATTTTAAGCCTTATTTGTCAAAGTGTAAACACGGCGGCCTTTATTAGACCATGTACATGCAGACACTTGTTGAAGTGTTGGGTTGGGTTGTTTGGGGGAAGAGGCCAAACAGCGAGGTCAAATGGCTCTAAGCAGTATGGGACTTAACATCTGAGGTCATCAGTGCCCTAAACGTAGAACAGATAAACCAGGAAATTACCGTCCCTTGAGTAGGCTGCCGTTAACGCCACAACACAAATGGCTAGGTCTGGAATCTTGTCATGACCAGGATGATGAATGGCGTCGCATTTTGTTCAGCGACGAATCGCAGTCCCGCTCTTACCCTTCGTTGGCGAGTACGGCGGTCACGTGTGGGAATCTCCAATTCTTCCAGTGTTTTGGAGAGACAAACAGGTGTTACTTCTGGAGTCATGGTACGGGGAACCATCGGGTATTATTTCAGGTCACCGCTGGTAGTGATTGAGGGAACTGTCACAATACGGCAGTACGTCGCGGACATACTGCTTCCTCATATATCAACTCTCGCGTAGTGTCATTTTTCATCAGTGCAGTGGCCCCTACGTACTGTTTACGTGATGTTGAGGTACTCCCAGAAAGATCCTTAGAGCTGAACAACTGTAGGTGCTGACCCACTGCTAGTATGCGTGATATCAAGGATCGATTACAACTGTTGTCAGCCAGTTTTCCTCAGGAGAGGACACAGCGGGTTTATTTCACCCTTACCGACCAAATAAACACATGCGTCCAGGCTAGAGGAAATACGTTATCATAGTGATAAGTGAGATCGTAACATCACATATTGTCTTAACCTGTTAAGATTAATTTCGTTTACTTTTCCCATTTGGGGTGATTCAATTTCTTGTCAGGCTGTGCACATAAAAAATGCTGTACAAATGGATCTATTAAGATCACGGTGACTGTAGCAGTCATGCGTTATTATCAATGCAAAGAACTGAAATGTGCCTCGTGACAAATTTACTAAACTACTTATTTACCAAAGAACTGTGTATTGTTATAATGTATAAATAATTAATGTAAACCAACATAGCCGGCCGGAGTGGCCGAGCGGTTCTCGGCGCGACAGTTTGGAACCGCGCGACCGCTACGGTCGCAGTTCGAATCCTGCATCGGGCGTGGATGTGTGTGATGTCCTTAGGTTAGTTATGTTTAAGTAGTTCTAAGTTCTAGGGGACTGATGACCTCAGAAGTTAAGTCCCATAGTGCTCAGAGCCATTTGAACCAAACCAACATAATCCAGTAATAACATTTTGAGAAATAGCAAAACGAATAAGCCACTCTTGTAGCGTTACAGTCCAAAATACTAATGAGATACTTTTCTCATTCGTGCCTGTTGAGTATCACTGCAGTAACAAAAGAATTTTACATATCATTTTCATCAGTAAATTAAGCACCATAGACTGGAGACCCCCTATAAGGAGGGCAAGCACACATCACATACAATACAACAGTTCTCCACGACAAAACACAGTGACGTTTAAACCAACTTTTGGGATGAAAACATTGACTTTTTTTATTTTATTCGACACAAAAACATTGTAGATGAGAAGTGTTTCACATTTTTTTTATTAAGCACAGCGCTATCTGATTTATTGTGTGCAACAGTGCTGTGGGTTGTGACTGTACGTTCACAATACACTGACGTGACAAAAGTCACGGAATAGCGAAATGCACATACACAGGTGATAGTAGTATCGCTTGCACAAGGGGACGAAGGGAATTTTGACATTCAACGCTGAATGGTAGGTGGAGCTAGACGTATGGGACGTTCTATTTCAGAAATTGTTAGGAAATTCAACACTCCGAAATCCACAGTGTCAAGAGTCGGTCGAGAAAGCAAATTGCGGGAATGACGTCTCACCACGGGAAACACAGCCGCCGACGGCCTTCAATTAACGACAGAGGGCATCGGCGTTTGTGTAGAGTTGTCAGTGCTAACAGATAAGCGAGACTGCATGAAATAACCGCAGAAATCAATGTAGGACGTACACGATTGACGCGAGGGCCTTTGCTAACAGCACAGTACCGCCTTTGGGCTCGTGACCATATTGATTGGGCCCTAAACTACTGGAAAACCGTGGCCTGATTAGATGAGTCACGATTTCATTTGGTAACAGCTGATGGTAGGGTTAGACTGTGCCGTAGACCACGCGAAGTCATGGACCGAAGTTGTCAACAAGGCACTGTGCATGAATGTGGTGGCTCCATAATGGCGTGGGCTGTGTTTACATGGAATTGACTGTGTCTTCTGGTCCAACTGAACGAATCATTGATTGGAAATGGTTACGTTTGACTATATGGAGACGGCTAGTAGCCATTCATCGACTTCATGTTCCCAAACAACAATGGAATGTTTATGGATGATAAAACGCCATGTCCCTGGGCCACATTTGTTTTCGACTGGTTTGAAGACCATTCTGAACAATTGGAGCGAATGGTTTGGCCGCTCCAGTCCCCCAACATTAATCCCATCGAACATTTATGGGACATAATCGACAGGTCAGTTAGTGCACAATATCCTGCATCACCAACGCTTTCGCAGTTGTGGATAGCAGTAGAGGCAGCTTAGCTCAATATTTAAGTTGGGTACATACAACAGCTTGCCCAGTCCGTGCCACGTCGAGTTGCTGTACTACACCGCGAAAAACTAGATCCGACACAATATTGGGAAGTATCATGACTTCAGTCACCTTAGTGTGTTGACATTCATGAGGATATTTTGTGTTTTGAAAGACTGATGATTTTTTTTTTATTTCTATAATAGTCGTTTCCATTTTTACCGCAACCTTTTGATGTAATACTATTTTAAAATTTTTATCCCCTCTTTTTCTGATACCGATTGGCACAAATTTTTTATAGCATGACTAGTTTGGATGCCCATGGATCATCTTCAGATCGTTCTAGTGGAATCTGCGACAATTGGTATCTAAGTTACACATCACCTAAAGACGATGCAGGGAGGCCGAAACTAGTCATGCTATACAGAAACCGTGCGACTGGGGCTGAAAAATGAAAGGTATAAAATTTTTAAAAGATCATTACAGTTTCTGAATGCTCTCGTGAAATATATGTCGCCTATAGTGCAGCTGTAGTAGATGCTGAATATTTTACTGTGCGTGATGAGGTTGTCTTCTTGATCTAATGGTTACTGGGAATCGTCGTATCATTCATTTAGGAAGTAGCACCGAATTTTTTTGTTGTCGGCTTGGAGAATTAGCTGCTAAATAAACTGTTGTGTACACTGAAGAGCCAAAGAAACTGGTACACTTGCCCAATGTCGTGTAGGGCTCCCGCGAGTACGCAGAAGTTCCACAAAATGACGTGGCATAGACTCGACTAATGTCTGAAGCAGTGCTGGACGAAATTGATACCATGAGTCCTGCAGGGCTGTCCACAAACCCGTAAGAGTACGAGGGGGTGGAAATCTCTCCTGAACATCAAGTTGCAAGGCAACCCAGACAAGCTCAATAACGTTCACGTATGGGGAATTTGGTGGCTAGCGGAAGTGTTTAAACTCACAAGAGTGTTCCTGGCGCCACTCTGAAGCAATTCTGGATGTGTGGGGTGTCACATTGCCATGCTGGAATCGCCCGAGTCCGTCTAAATGCACAACGAACATGAATGGATGCAGGTGATCAGACAAGATGTTTACTTACGTGTCACCTCTCAGAGTCGTATCTAGACTATCAGGGTTCCCACATCACTCCATCTGCACACGCCCCACACCATTACAGAGCCTCCACCAGCTTGAACAGTCCGCTGCTGACATGCAGGGTCCATGAATTCACGAGGTTGTCTTCATACCACCACATGTCCATCCGCTCGATACAACTCGAAACGAGATTCGTCCTACCAGACAACATGTTTCCCGTCATCAACAATACAACGTCGGTGTTGAGGGGCCAGGCGAGGCTTAAAGCTTTGTATCGTGCAGTTATCAAGGGTACACGAGTGAGCCTTCGGCTCCGAAATCCTATATCGATGATGTTTCGTTGAATGGTTTGCACGCTGGGACTTACTGATGGACCAGCATTTAAATCTGCAGCAATTTGCGGAAGGGCTGCACTTCTGTCACGTTGAACGATTCTCTTCAGTCGTCGTTGGTCTCGTTCTCGCAAGATCTTTTTCGGCCACAGCGATGTCGGAGATTTGATATTTTACAGGATTCCGATAATCACGGTACACTCGTGAAATGGTCGTACGGGAAAAGTATTACTTCATGATACATCGGAGCTGCTGTGTCCCATCACTCGTGTGCCAACTATAACACCACGCTCAAACTCACTTACACGTCAATACCCTACCGTTGTAGCACCAGTAACCGATCTAACAACTGCGCCACACACTTCTTGTCTTATATAGGCGTTGACGACCGCAGCGCCGTATTCTGCCTGTTTACATGTCTCTGTATTTGAATACGCATGTCTATACCAGTTTCTTTGTCGTTTCAGTGTATTGTACATCTGCCTGCATAGCTGTCAAGAAGCGATCAATTCCTGCGTATCTGAACAGCTCGTGTCCCCATGAATTTGGTGTAGAGCTTGCTGGAGTTTGCACTAATGCTGACGCCCATCAATCGTAGTTTGCAGCTAGTTTATTACGTTTATTATTGTGTAATTCATCATGAATGTACAGTTTAACGTTTAATGTAATCTGTCTTTTGGAGGTCAGACGGAATTTTTACATCTGATTATATGTACTTTTTTCCTTGATGCAGTATTATTTATAATACAATAAATTTATAATTTTTATGTGTACACAGTAATGTTGTGCGCATACAAATCATGTTATTAAATTACCATGACGACATAAATTATTGAGTGCTTGAAAGAGAGAGGAACCGGTGTGGATGGAGACAGTTGAATGACAGAATAGTCGAGACAGGAATAATGTCACTTCGTGAAACTGACTAGTGACACGTTTTGTGAGAGTGATGAAACGCTTAGTTCAAATATAAAACATTAATGATTAGTCGTCTCTGTAAAGGAAGTTTAGAGGGATCATAGACTGTTGCGGTTTGGAGAGTAACGTTTAAAATCATCTGCTAATGGGCGTTAAGTACCCGGTGTTCTACACTTAAACAAGGAAAAACATTATTTACTTATCATCTACGTAAATAGTGTTTTGGAATGAAGAACATGTGCAAGTGATGATAATGTGAGAGAATAGTACGTCGAACCGTAATCAGTAAACTATTCTTCGTTTTACCATAACAAAACCTTAATGTGTGACCTATAGCAATGAACCTGATGTTTGTGCGAATTTACTGTCCAACCCGACTGAACATCCTGCCATTACACATATTAAATTTTCAACAACAAATAATTTATAACCATCAATAACTTTAACATGGGATTTTGTGATAGTGAAAATATGGATTCGCCATACTAGAAGCAGCGGGGCACATAGTGAAACAGTTTCACCAGAATTCCTAACATCGCACGTCACCTACATGTGCCATCAGTAAGAATAATCTCCCTTAGCTACTTTTTTGGTCATAGAAAAAAGTGACAGCAGACAGAAGTGAGCACAGTAAACTATATCACGTGTACATTCAGAATCTGCTTAGTGTTTATATTTGGAAACAACACACAGTTTTAAGACTTCCTGCTCCTATCTGGCGATGGAAGCTGTTTATTTAACATCTGTTAAACAGTAACAAAACGAAGGTCTTCTTCAGAGCTGGCAGTATATTAAAGATCTATTTTTTTTTATTAACCAGCAATAATCGCATTAAAGAAGTGCAATATTGCACCTTTATTAGCAGCGATTGTTTCTTATTATGAAAGTATACAAGTGGTAATTAGTGAGTACTTGAGCACAATTCGGACTGTTCGAGCAATTGACGGTAGAGGACGAGACATGTCGGATTTTTCTCTAGGTGTCGTTCGCCCCACATACTGGTGACTTCTGATGGTACTGTCTCCATGACACGTCACAGTGTCATTAATTTATTATGGTCTTCAATCATAAAAAAGCCGTGAAACACGTACTGCAGTCGCTTATAAAGTGGTAGTTTCCTGTAAACACAGTTGTTAATAAATGTCTAAGTGATCTGAATCGGGATTAAATCTAATTAGCGAGTTTTATGAATATTGTTGACACTGTCAACCAGCAGACACGCAATCTGTAATAATGTTTCTTTTTATTTTTCTTAAATGTAAAATAGGTATTGAAAACTCATGCAGACAAGACCGCACATGAAATCTTGGATACATCAGTAGTTTCGGCTAACGGTTTAGCCATCTTCATATCATAAAACCATCTTAATTAGTGTTTGTGGCTTTATGGGCTCACACATCATTGAAATCTTTCTTTAATTGACAAAACACGTACCTGAAACAGTTAAAAACAACGTTTCATTGATCGCGCCCAGTGAAATTAAACGATGCTCATGAAACAAAGGCGTCATGCTCTTAAAACTTAATAACTGACACAATCAGTATTAACGCCATTTTGTAACAAATATTTAATGATATCTTTTACGAAATTATGTAAATACTGATCGCTTTACTTGCTGAGTTTTAACGGCATAACGTCTTTGTTTATGACCATCGTTCAATTTTGCCGGCCGCGAACGATGAAAAGCTGTTTTTAGCTGTGTCATGTATGGATGTCTTCATTTTAAGAAAGATTTCACTGTTGCATGAAGCCGTAATGGCATCAACACTAACGAAGAATATTTTATGATCTGAAGAGGGCTAGATTGTTAGTCGAAACTAGCAGTCCATCCAAATAAAGGTGATTTCATGTGCGATCTTGACTTCATGCGTTTTCAATACCTAAGATAAATAAAAAAGATATCGAGCTTTAATGATTACTGTTGGTGCTACATCCATGAGCCACTTTTATACGTTCTTACAGTAGGAAGATTAAAATGATTTATTTCGTTTTTATGCAATCATTACCAAATTAATATTCTTCCTTGCATTATCTGAATGTTACCATCTTGTTTTAAAACTGATTCAGGGATAACATTTTCATTAGTTATCCTAAAATGTGAACAAACATGAAAAAGTTGATTTTCAGCTCGCTTGGTAAATTGTTACACTCTCTAACAATTAAATAAAAGATTGTTTTGGGCTCCAATTGGGTAAAATTTTCGAGGGATGAAACTATAGCCTTTGACTGCTAGCATCACATAAAGGGTTCACGAACGATGTTATACCCAGTGTCCATAAATATCGAATGACAATCGTATCGAAAATAACTTGAAATGTAACAGCTGTTTGTACGTTGATACTGTTTTTTACCATTTTCACATGCATTCATGGAATGGTCAAATATCAAACAAAGCTAGCTGTAGTTTTGTTCGTGTAGCAATTTGTTTGCTTCTCTCGGTCGCTTGCTCTTGCACCGTGTGGGTTTTCGAGCAGCTCTGAGGCGTATCGGAAAATTTCTAGCTCGTTCGAACGTGAGTATCATTTGCCCAGCCATGGTGACATTGTTGAGTACCTGAATAAATGTTATGTGTTTTTTGTGAATTCAATTCGGACGCCTAAGAAGGTCACTAGTAGAGAAAAAAATTAGATGGAGCATTTCTATGGAGATGCATCACTTTTACAATACACTAGCATTTAACTACTGTAACGGAAAACACCTTGTAAGTTTCTACGCTACTGCAGTGCTTGTGTTATTCGAATTAAGATGTCCGAAGGAACTTGAAATAGCACAGACACTGCAATATCGTATTTATCCGCCGCCACCGGGCACGCGAGTTTCAAGTAAAATTTCCCCTGTATAGGAACATACGTAATGGATGCACAGGTACAGGATGTCGACACATGGTTGACGACTTTTGGAAGCTTGAGTCTGGCCGTGAGTCGTGCTCGGGTAGCTACATGGTATTTGCCGGCAGCCCTGGCGTCCATCTACTTCAGCCAGGCTTTTGACCTTGTGGGCCACACTTTCCTCAAGGCCGATCTATGGCGGATGGAACAGCCCGACCCCTTTATCAGGTGTTGACACGCTGTCTGCATGGTGCTACTTCTCGAGTTCTTGTTAGTGGAAGAAGACGGCACCCACGCCGAGCCGCCGATCAGTTCGAAAGGGATGACTATATCTACAGTGTTATTTGCATTGGCCTTAGACCCTTGTTATGTGGTCTTCGAGACAGGGTCACTGGGATACTGTTTGACGGCTCCATCTTTCGCTGCACCGTATATGCGGATGATTTGATGATCGTCATATATGGTGCCGCCGATGGGGCGGCGGCTTTGGACTGGATTGAAATCTACGGTACAGCTTCTGGCAGCCAAATCAACGTTGACAAGTCCGTCGCCTTGGGCATCGGGATAGGGCTACCGCAGGAACACATTGGTCCCTTACGCTTCAGTGATACTGTCCGCTGCTTGGGCTTAGATTTAATGAACGACATGCGACGCGCGACGACGCTCAATTATCGACGCCTTCTTAACCAAATTCGCGCCGGAATTGCAAATCAGCGCTTGTGGTCCCTCAACATCGTTTAGCATCGTCCCGCATACCGCATGTCGCCCAAACGCTACCCATTCCGAACCCCTTGGCGCGTAGCATTATGGCAGCGCTGGGATACTTCGTCAGCGCTGGTATGTTACTGAAGATCAGATACGTATCTCATACCCTCCTCAAAGAAAAAGATGATCTCGGCCTACTTAATGTACATTACTGGACCGTTGCCCCCTATTTTAGCTCACATTTATGCCTGCTGCGCCGTTGTCCTACAAGCCTCACGCTTTTGCTTCTGACGACGCTACGACTTGCTTCACTAAGAGCGCCGGTGCCCCTCTTTTATATAGGACGTTTCTATTTAGCACAAAGTTATTCCAATGTAGAGCTCACGACACCACGAATGGCCACAACTCGACGATTATATGGCGACATGCTTCAACGGCGCCCTCTTAATGTGGTCGAACTAAAATATCCTGATGTACGATGTATGTATGTGGTATGTAAGACTGTACACGATGCCATGCTTGATTCCGATGTTGTTTCCCAATGGTACGAAGTCGTTAACGGGAAGCTGCTGATACAAGAACGTTTCTACAATATCCACATGGCTGAATCTCCCAATTGTGTGGGTTGTAATACAGTAGACTCTGACGAGCACCGCCTCAGATGTGGAGAGGCGGAGCCGGTTTGCCACCAAGTGCGGCGGATGCTGGCTTATTTCTTGCGAGTTACGCCGCAGCATATATCTCCACGCACGTTATTCTTTCCGGATGAAACTTTTTACCCCAAGACTCGGACCAACTACGTCACCTGGATACGGGGACATGCGGTTCATTACCTCTATCGTATCGGACACAAGAATTTACTTGTCTTCTGGCTCTATTAGCAAGAAAGACGTCATGCTATTGCCGTGCATACCACATAGCGACGGTGCTTCGCAAACTACCTGTGGAGTGCCTTTCACAGCCCGCCATGTAGTTGGAATGTTCCAGGCAGTGGTAGACGAGGTCAGAACGAAGTGCAAACGATCATACATTGAACTATCTTTATCAGTAGGCCCAGTTGCTGGGAAGCCTGACTACAAAGTGGTAACATTATTTTCGTGTTATTTTTGTTTACTATCTTCGATGGTGTCTTCATTCTGTTTTAGTTTTCCAGGCTTGACTATCGATGACTGTTCGCACATTGATATCTATATGTCCATACTATACATAACGTCCGCACCCAACTAGAAATACCGTTCCTCCTCTTCCCACTTCCTTTCATCGTGTTTTTGTGGGCTGGTGCACACACGTAAGTCTCATACAGTTTAGTTTCTTCACATTTTAGATGGGAGGTGGTTACGTATGGTTTGCGACGCCTGAAGTGGTGGGAGTTCATTTTTGTTAGGCAGGGACACAGGTGGCGATGCCCCGTAGGGATGAATATGATTTTGTTTTATTTATTTTTGTTAGGTACCCCATAAAAATAAAACAGCACACCGTCGCAGTAAATAGAAAACAAAGTGGTAAGGGGACTGCTCGCGATAAGCCAGAATCCGGGTTCGAGTCCCAATACGGAACAAATTTTCACTGTCGTCTTTGCTTTATACAGCTGATGGTAGTCCAGATTCTTAACTGCGAATACATTTAATGTGCCTTGTAAGTTTAGTGAGAGCCTACAGGCGCTGCGCTGCCACCCATCGCTCGCGCGCGGTGAGCGGGTAGTCGACCTGCTGGGCGTTATTCACAGGCGGGTCACGTCCTTCGCCGCGTCTGCGGATGAGCCGCATAGACGGAGAGAGCAGATTAATAGCCAGCCGTCCGCCTAATCGTCTCCTACCTCCCAAGCCAGATTTCATTAAGCACGAGCGCTTTACCACTGGAGAGGTAGGTGAAACACGTCGGTCGTTAGAGTATTACGTATCGCACGGTGTAGTAATACGAAATCTTGTTCAAGACTCTCACTTTAAAATTACCAACAGATTTTTTTACCGTATGTGTTTGTCGAGACGCATATCCATTATAAAGTGTTCTTTAAATGTTACTTTCATTACTGAGCGTCATTACTAATGTAGCCATTACACGTAAATACTTCTTTGCTCCCCTAGCAAATTTATTCCCGTCACTGACCTGTTTGAAAGGATCCTCCTTCCTAATCAGGCTTTTTCCTCGATATTTTGATGAAGAGTCTCGTGGCAATATTGACATTAATTATAACAACTGAAATATGCAAAATTTGAAGTCGTCGCCATGCCAAGATAAATTCAAGTGCCTTACGTACGTCACTACAGAGAGGTATAGATATTCTGCTTATGGTGGCCTGCATCTGCACTAATAAGGCACTGCGACATACGGCCGCGGTACGACAATAGCTGTTTATTTAATATTTGGTTAAGTCCAAAATCGATTAAAAATTACGATGTTAATTTGAAGAACTTGACTGCCATCTTCAGATGTAATTAATCCGCCAGCAGTTTTGTCAAGATAAATATCAATCTACAAAGATTAAGGACGAAAGTAACTTTAGCGTGGTGTATCACTGCAGCGTAACAGAGCTCGATGAAACTTGCAACTTGGATTATAAATAGAGAGAACTACGACAGTATGTAAAGAAGGTAACTGAAAGAAATGTGCAATGAGATGAACAGAAACGACACTTTTACTCAAAGACAATTAATTACAACGAAACTATGATTCGTGATGGTCCCCTGGACATTATGAAAAACGGGACACGGTTCTTAAGTTCTTAATAGGATTCATTGTATTTAATTATTTGTGGTGTAGATTTCATGGATTTGGCATTATATAAAACAAAGTGCCAAATTTTCACAATGTAGTCATAAGGATAAAGCAGAACATACCAACAGTGTATATATGAATTTATATTTTAAAGTAAGACCATTAATCGAGTCAAGTGCAAAGCTTGAAACTTAAAAAACTCACGTTTTTCTCCTGGATATGCTGTAAGGCGAAATTCGATGACAATATGCTGAAGAATAGAACAAAAACCAGTCCATGTCGCAAATATTTTATTTTTCATTCGATGACTAGTTTCGGGCCGAGACCCATTTTCAACTCAACATAACAAACTCGAAAATGGCATTTTCGAAGATGTCAACAGAATGTGTAATGCACATTCACAGTGCATACAGTTAACAGTTACCTCTATGCACTGTGGATGTACATTACACATTTTGTTTACATCTTTGGATATGTCATTTTCAACTTTGTTATGTTGATTTGAAAATGGGTCTCGACCCGAAACTAGATAACTTGGACTGGTTTTACCTTCTATTGATTACCAGAAGTTGCTGACCGAAGTTACTCCAGCATGCTGTAAGTTCGTAGATATCTAACAAGGTTCTCCGCAGTGGAAGGTCGGTGGTTCGCTTATTTCCCATTTGTAAAATGAGACACGACAGATACCTTGCGACTTCCTTATTCTGTTGAGTGTTTTCCACAAGTGACGAAGCATATCCATTCCGGATTGTGGTGAAGTACGTTTGATAGTACGTGGAGCTTGAGCCGGTTTCAGAGCTTCGAAATATTCTCTGTACATGTCGTTAATTTTGAAAATGTTCCTCAAAACAGGTTCTCCTAATAGTAGTGGGGGAAATTTAGACTTTAGCCTCTGCAGAGCAGCGATAGCCAGGTCACTGTTCAGGGGAAGGCATGGATTACTACAATTTTGTTGTAGTCCTTAACTAATCTCTTCTGTCTGCGAAAATGGCGAGGGGCGATTTGGCTTGGAACAGGTATCCAGAGAAGGGGAGCGTCTTTTTTATACAACCACTATTTATTCTCACAACCTCATTTAGTTTGGTGTCAATCTTCAAGTGGTGGCTGTTTAACCAATCTGGACCGCAGTATTCGGCAAGCAAGTAGGGAAGTCTAAGTGCTGATGTTCTAGGGGTGGTTGCCTTCGCCCTCAAGAGGTACCAAATAGTTTACGTATTATATTGTTCCTCGTGCAGCGTTTTGATCCAATGTTTTCTAAATAATTTTTAAAAGATAGTGTCGGTGTACTGTTTTCCCTAAATATTTTTAAAGAAATATTATAACGAACTAAGTTACTGTTGAAGTATACTTGGGGCCTTAGACGTGCTATTTTATCATTGAGAAAGGCACGACATTTCAGTTTTGGTCTTGTTTGGAGTTAGTCTCCAGTTCGCAAAGTGTATCTCCAGCTCTGTAAGGTCGTCCGTTGCGAATTTGCTCCATTTCTTTATGAACTAACTGCGGGAGGCAAGAGCAACATCGTCGGCATTTATACATTCTGTAGATGTCGTATTTGGCATATTCGAAATACAAGGTGTAAATTTTAAGTTGACAAACCAGAATAACTCGAAAAATAAGCTTCACACGAAAAATGTGTATAATCCAAAGTTGATTATTTTCGAGGGGGACATCTGCTGGTGCTAAAATTAGCCAGCCACCCCAGCTCCCTGGGGGTAACTTAGAATTCAATAATTTGTAGTGTGATGGGAATGTTTATCAGGAATACGACGGTCTAGCATGAGTAACTGTTTATCAGTTCTCATGGCGAATATTTATATAAATTCGCTGGAAAGGGAAGTTTATAGTGAGGAACTAGATTTATGGAAAAAGTCATCTGTTGCAGACCGTACGTTGATGATACATTCGCAGTCGCAAAGGGCACGGTATTTAATTCGCGTCATAAGAACATAGAATACAAGCTGGAAGATCAAGTAGAAGGGAAATTTATCATCCTACACCTTACGGTAACCAGAGAGGGGAATCGTTTAGGATTCAAAATATATATGAAACCGGCTCATACTGACACTAAACATCATAATAGTTCTAACCAACCAAGACCCCATGAAAGGGCATTTTTAACGCTGTGGTTGGACGCGTACGCAAATTACCTTTGGATGAGATGGAGATAGGCACTGAACTCTGGCTGCTCGAGCAGGTGGCCCCTGCCAACGATTACAGAGCCTAAAACCGTTAATAATCTGTACCGTAAGTATAGACAAGTGAAGCATGGGCTTAATAAAGAGATCAGGTGTATTACTGTACACTAAAGTGGGTAAGTAAGCGAAAATCTAATTGTTTTCCACAATATGCAATATTACATACAGGACCTGGGGTCTGTTAAAAAATAGATCCACAAATAACAAGTAATCCAGCTGAGAGTAAAAATTGCAATAAATGCGAGACTGTAGGTTTCTACGAACTGCAATGTGGTACCTATGAGTACCTGTGATAATTACTACGTAGGACAGACGAGCAGGAGTTTTGAGATATAATACAAACAGCAGATCAGTCGGTAGAACAGAACGGGTTAGGGAGAGATTTAAGAAATGAGGGTCATTTCCCAAGTACCATAGAGAGTAAAAAGAGAATTTTACACAGAGCAGGAAAAGGGTCCAAATTAGATATCCCTGAAGAGATGGAAAAATATAGGTCAAGGGTTATACAAACAAATGAACTGGCAAATGAGCAGGCAAAGTTTAAGTATAGCAGACTCTTTAAATTTTTCAAAAATTTATTATGGTGTATAGAGCTTACGTTCAGATATTGCTGTAAGGCAATGTAATACTATATATGATGTGATGGTTATTGCTCATTTGTGTGTTGTGAGTTTGACATTATAAAACACAAAGATCGTCTGAGGTGGTACCGGGTTTACGCCCAGTGCATACTCGTGACTCTTGATATGGATTACAACAGAGATGTGTAGTATATACACTGGTGTTCAAAATTAAAGCAACAAACTGAACTTTTGCAACGTTGCATTTATTTCTCCATAAAACACTATAATTATGCGATAGTAAAGCAGAAACAACATAAATAATGCAGGACGTAAACAACTGCAACGAGTATTATGGCAGACAAAAATGTTCTTCGTTCTTTTTTCCAATTCAACGGGTTTACACGCACATTCCGACAATTGGTTAATGAGCTCATTATGGGGTGTGACAATCTTTGGCAGAAATACAGGCCAGACAAACTACGGCGAATGCTGTGAATGATGTCATCAATCTCATGTCGAGGCAATAACGCCCATTCTTCCTGCAGCGCTGCTCACAAGTGGCTGAGAGTATTTGGTGGATGCTGATGTAAGGCAATCCTCGTCGCTAGTGCATACCAGACGTGCTCTATGGAATTAAAATCGGGAGAGCGAGCAGGCCACGCCGTGCGTACAACATCTTCGTTTCCAAGAAAACATCAACGATACATGCTATATGAGGTTGAGAATTATCGCCCGGCAATACGAAGTCTGGGCATCTCGCAACAAACGCACATTCGGTTCTAATATCTCGTCACGATACTGTCAGAATTAGCAAGAATTAGCGGCAACAACTTTGTTGTAACAACACTCAATACCTCACCATCTAAATCCACAGAAATAACCGCGTAAGAGGTCTATTTAGAAAAGTAGATAATAATTCTTTTAGTACTGTCGTTAGAGACAGACTCCATTCCTTCCATACTGTGTATGCGTAAATCAGACGTAGTTTAAATACATAGTGTTGAGGGCAACTGAGTTTTATATCAAGTAAATTAACTCGACGGAATAGGGTACAGAAAACAAATCGATACAATGCTGTAGAAGCAACGGAAAGAACATGCTATATTTAAAAGAATGTAACATCTTCAAGATTGGCGACGGGTTTCAGGTGCTCATAACTTTGTGCGGTCTCCAATACGAGATGCTTATAATAGTTTTCACAACGAAGCTCTGTTTCCAAATCTGGCAGAGAATCCACAGAGGTTCTGGTCGTACGTAAAGTGTACTAGGGGCAAATGTAATCGGAGACAGCGCAAGTAAAGGGAGATTATTAGACACAATTTTCGACAATTCCTTCAATAAAGAAGACCCTCGAAGTTCGAAGGAAGAACAGCAGCCAGGATGAGTAATTTGGAAGTAGTTTCTCCCAGTGCAGCGATGAGACTTGGGTCATTTCGTAAAGGTAAGACTTCCGGTCAAGATTCTGTGCCATACAGGTTCCGTTCGGAAAGTGCTGATGTAATAGCTCCCTTTTTTTAGGAATAATATACAACCGCTCAACTAAATATCTAAAGCTAATGACTGGAAAGTAACAAGGTCTTACTAACACACAAGAAAAGAACTTGAAGTAATCCTCTGAATTGTCGACTCATGTCACTGAAATCGATTTGTAGGATCTACGTACACTGTGTTTGAACAATACGAAATACCTCGAGGAAAACAACCTATTAACTCATAGTCAGCACTGACTCAGAAAATATCATTGGAGCTATTTAGTCCTTTTTACGATAGGCGGTACTCTGAGGTACTCTGATGAACAGTCGGCATTGTATACGCTGCAATGGAAGTCAGTCTGCGTCAAAATAAAATAAAAATCCACTGTCAAACTTTTATCAGTAAGTTGTCGAAGTATTTGTAACAAAGTCTCAAAATTTACTGCCCTCCAGGAAAGTTATCACGCTCAGCTTATTCTCAGGGCCGAGAGCTAGCTGAAACCCGAAGAGGAAAGGTCTGAGATATTTAGTGAGTCATGGAATGTGTACCGGAAGACAGATGGGAGGCCATATGTTGGGAAGTGTTCCTTGCAGTAGACAAAAATGTTGTCCATAATGAGGTCGAATTTGAGTGTGACAGTGTTTACCTCGTCGCTTATAACAGGTCTAGGTGAAATCACGTTAATCGTTGGATATTTTTACCCTCAACCCGATTCTACTGTGGCAGTTATAGAGTCATTTAAAGAAAGACTACGGTCAGTAACACGTAAATACCCAGTCATGCAGTACTAGTTGGAGAAGACGTTAACCTACTGAGTATGTTGATTCATTATAGGGGGTACAGAAAGACAGTTGTGCGATGTACTTTTGAACAAGATTTCTGAAAGCTGTCTTGAGCAGCTAGTTCGGCAGCCCACACGTATGGAGATATCTCAGACCTTGTACCTATAAATAGGCCGCATCTTATCGACAAAGCCAGTATAGAAAAGGAGATTAACGATCATGA